>NC_137042.1:2735071-2755071 GCF_032717465.1 Coenobita brevimanus
GGACCTCTTTTATTACCCCATCCATGTACAGATTGGACAACCATGGAGACATGACACATCCCTGTTTCAACCCAACCTTCAAAGAGAAAAATTCGCTTAGCTCACCATCCACACGCACTGCAGCCTTAGCACCATCATACATACTCTTCACAGCATTCAATCCCATCTACTCCATATATTCTTAATACTTTCCACAATCCTTGTCTATCCACCCTGTCATATGCTTTCTCCAAATCCATGAAAGCTGCATACAACTTCTTTCCCTTCTCTAGAAATTTTTCCACTAAAGATCTAAGAATGAATATCTGATCTACACAACCTCTTCCCTTCCTAAAGCCTCCCTGCTCTTCTCCAACTAATTCCTCTGTTCTTTCTCTAACTCTGTCAATAAGTATCCTACCATACACTTTTCCTATTATACTAAGAAGACAGATGCCCCTATGATTACCACACACTTCTTTTTCCCCTTTTCCTTTGTACAAGGGAATAATTATACCTGACTTCCAATCCTCCGGGACTCTACCTTCCTCCCAGGCCAATCTGCACATCTTCCACATCCATTCTACTACTATCTCTCCCCCATGCTTCAGCATTTCACCACACACTCCATCAATTCCTGGGGCTTTCCCCAATTTAACTTTCTTCATTGCTTCCACAACTTCTGTCCTACTGATTTCTTCCTGTATTCTCACCTCCCTCCTTCTCCCAGCCATTCCCCAGCCACTTATACTCGCATTACTTCCATCTTCTACGTTCAACAATTCCTTAAAGTGTTCTCTGCATCTGCTCACTTTTTCTCTCTTCTCCACTAGTAATGTACCATTTTTATCTTTCACTCCCCTTCTAACCTCACTTCCACCCTGTCTTACTCTCTTCACCTCTTTCCAGAACATTTTCTTACAGTCCCTCCACTTTACACTCAAATTCCTTCCAAATTCCTCATTCACTTTCTTCTTACTCTCTCTTACTAATCTTTTCACCTCTATCTTTCTTTCTACACATAACTCTCTCTTCCGCCTCTCATCTTCTTCCACGCCCCTATTCCTCATCCATTCATTGTATGCTTTCTTCTTTTGTGCCACAGCCTGTCTCACCTCTTCATTCCACCACACTGTTCCTTGCACCCCCCTACGTCTTCTCTTCCTCCCACACACCACATCACATGCTGCACATATTTCTTCTGTAAATATCCTGCACACACCTTCCACGTCCCCCATCTGCTCCGATTCATATTTGCCCAATCGTTCCTCCACTTCTCTCTTATACTCTGCCTTTTTCTCATTCTCATCCTCTTGTAACCTTTCCACTCTCCTTGCAACTACTCCTTCCTCTCGTCTTTCCCTTCTTCTATTTCTCCATCTTACTTGGATCCTAATCCTGGCTACCACCAAGTAGTGGTCAGAAAGTCCACTCCCCCAACCTCTATAAGCTCTTGCATCCATTACACATCTTCACATCCTTTCATTTACACACACATAATCAATCATTGCCTTCCTTTCATTCAGTTCACCACCCACCCTTCTCATCACACGCCATGTATACCTGTGGATCATTCTATGCCTGAAGAGGGTATTGGCTATCACCAACCCCCTCCCAGTACAAATGTCCACTAATGCACTCCCATTCTCATCTATCTCAGCAGGCACACCCCACTCACCAACTATTCCATCCACCTTCACATTCCCTACTTTACCATTCATATCACCGATCAAAAACACTCTCTCATTCCTTCCAAACTTTTCCATGCACACTTCCACATTTGTCCAGAACTCTTTTCTCACTTTGCTAGCACGATCTTGAGTTGGCGCATACACACACAAAATCGCCCACATTTGTATTCCAACTTTCAACCTTACCCACACAATCCTTGACCCAAGTGATCCATACTGTCTTATGCTCTTCTTCTATCTTTTACTCACAACTATACATACTCCTTCTTTCTCCCTCTCATTCTCACCTACTCCTGCACATATACCCCATCCATACTCCCATTCTCTTACACTTTCTCCTCCCCATTTTGTTTCAGTTATTCCACATACATCCACTTTCGCACCCTCAAGCACCTGGACAATCTCTCTTTCTTTCACCTCATCATTCGCACCTCTTACATTCCAGTTTGCCATTATCAAGTCCTTTGTCCGGTCCTGGGTCATCATCGTTTGGTCAGTCCTTGTCCGAGGCTTCTTGTTTGACTTTTTAGATAGTTGTTTTCCGGGGAGGGGCACTAACCCTCCGCCAACCCTTTTAGTCGCCTTTTACGACAAGCAAGGATAGTGGGGGAGTATTCTTGAAAAAAAAAAAAAAATACCCCCAGGGGGGTGCACTAAAACAACTAGACAAAATTCAGAACAAAGCTGTTAGAATTATTAATAACCCTGCCATTACAAATAAACTACCTCCTCTACAGATAAGAAGGAATGTTACCTCCCTTGCATTATTTTACAGATATTTTTTATAAGAAAAGCTCAGACGAAGTTGTGTCCATTGTGCCACCTCTCCATGCCTTCCCTCGTGCTAAACGGGCATCTGTAGCGCTCATGACTGGAATGTCACTCAGCCATATTGCAGAACTTCTACCTATCAGAATTCTTTTATTCACCGAACTGCATCTCTCTGGAACTCGATTCCCCAGAGTTGTCTCCCCCCAAACTTCAACCTACAGCTGTCCAACTGTTTGTTAGATAGATAAATAGACAGATAGGCAGACAGATAGATGAATAAATAGACAGACAGACTGATAGACATATGTAGATAGATTTAAAATCAGACAGATATAATAGATAGATAGATAGACAGATAGATGAATAAATAGATTGAGACAGACAGACAGATTGATATGTAACTAGATAGATTTAAATTCAGATAGATATAGATAGATGGATAGATTGATAGACAGGCAAAGAGATAGACAGACATATAGACACATAGATACTCAGAAGACAGACAGGTAGATAGACAGATAGGTATGTACATAGATAGATAGATAGACAGACAGACAAACATGTAGACAGACATATAGACAGATAGATATACAGACAGACAGACAGCTAGAGAGACAGACAGATAGTTATGTATATAGACAGATAGGTAGATAGATAGATATAAAGTGGCCCTAAATATATATAAGTTCAGAACTCTACCTTTCTTGCATACAAGCAATTAATTATACGTGGTAAAATTTTGCATCAAGTACAATTTATAAATCAATTAAATTTTTGTGATTTAATTCCTTCATTTTGCACTAACTTTACTGGGTGTTTTTAGGAGGGAAGACTAAGAATGAAAGTTAATAAGAAAGCATGCTCCTTTATACTGTCTTTAACCTAATGCAGTAATATTAAAGACCAATCCACAGACCTGTTTAAGGAGATCCCATGCCTTCAGAACGGTGAGGCATGTCTTAGGGCATGTCCGCACGTGTACTCAAACATATGCTGGCAACACTGCTGGCAACATGTTCGGGAACATGTTTGCAGCAGTATTTGGACAGATGTATGCAAGCACGTTTCAGTGCAGCTTCGAACACTGGCAGCAGAGGCGATGTGATAAGTGTGTCCATACCAGGCAGCTGAGACTTCATCATGATGTTGCCAACATGCTCTGGGCGCTGCTGTTACCAACATGTTTGCAGCGTGTTTGTTACTGTGTTGCTTACATGTTGCCAACACTTGTTTGAGCACAGATGTATGCAAGCATGTTTCAGTGCAGCTTCGAACACTGGCAGCAGAGGCGATGGAATAAGTGTGTCCATACCAGGCAGCTGAGACTTCATCATGATGTTGCCAACATGATCTGGGCGCTGCTGTTACTAACATGTTTGCAGCGTGTTCGTTACTGTGTTGCTTACATGTTGCCAACACTTGTTTCAGCACACGTCTGGACTCGCCCTTAGGTCCGTATTCTCGGTGGTTAAAGAAGCTCCTTAACACCTCTTCCTCACCCCCGTAACGTAACATCGGATATATTTATCCAGGAAAACGGGGTGCCACAGGGAAGTGTGCTTAGTCCTACTTTATTTAGTATTATGATCAATGATATTCTGTCATCAGCTCCCATCCCGAGGAATCGTAAATACTCGCTCTACACTGACGATTGTGCAATATGGCACTCTTCCCGTAATGCACAATTTTCGGCTGGGCGGATTCAAGCAGCCCTTGACTCTGTCCACCAATGGGCCTTGCAGTGGGGATTTAAGTTTTCCGTACGTAAGTGTGCCGCTATAGTCTTCACTAATCGTCAATCTATCTATCCATATACCTAGGCTGCTTCCCCCAAGGAAAGGGAGGTAGCCGAGACAGGACGACACACTCCCCATTTACTCATCCATTCAAACACATTCATTCGCATCTTAGCCCTAAGGGGAGAACGGACAGATCCTCACCGCACCACACCGCACAAGGGTCAACTGCGCAATGCAATCAGTGACATCCGCAGCAGGGCCCGACAGCAGAGCTGGTTTACCCCTGCCACATCATAACAGACCCATCCCCTTATCTGCACCTGAGCTGACTAGCTGATCAGACCAAATGCGGAAGAATATATATCCCCTCAGGGCTGCGTCATCACTTATTCATTCACAATTTCTCTCCATTTATTTCTGTCACGCACAGCCACTCTTCCTTGCTCAACAGACATCCCTCTCGCATCCAGTGCTCTCTTCACACTGTCCATCCATCCTATTCGTGGTCTTCCTCTCAGCCTTACACCTCTCACATCAGATCTAGTTATCTTTTTCACCAATCGCTCATTATCCATTCTCTCCATATGCCCAAACCATCGCAACACCCTCTGCTCAACTCTACCAGCCATCTCCCGAACAACTCCAGTTCTCCTTCGCACTTCATCATTTCACACTCGATCCATACGCGTCACTCCACACATACTCCTCAGACACCTCATCTCCATTACATTCAAACTTTTCCTCTCTGCTACACCCATATTCCATGTTTCAGACCCATATAACGCAGTCGGTACCACAACACCCTCATACAACCTTCTCTTTACATCCATTCTAAGCAAACGACATCTAAACACTTTCTTCATTCCTCCCAGCACCTTTCCTACTTCATTTATTCTAAACTTCACTTCTGCATCTATTCTTCCATCCACAGCAACATGTGACCCTAGATATTTAAAACACTCTACCTCCTCAAGCAACTCACCATTCAAAGCTATATTCATCCCCTACCATCTACCAACCTCGTACACTTCATCACTTTACTCTTATTCTCATTTACTTTCAATTTCCTCCTTTCACACACCCTTCCAAACTCCTCTACCAACTGTCTCAATCTCTCCTCTGAATCAGCCACCAGTGCAGTATCATCTGCAAAAAGCAGCTGCTTCAGATTCCACTCTCCACCATCAACCTTCACCAGACTCAAACCTCCACCTAAAACTCTTGCATTCACCTCCCTTACAACACCAGCCATGTAAATATTAAACAACCAAGGCGACATCACACATCCCTGTCGCAGCTCCACTCTCACGGGAAACCAGTCACTCACAGCATTTCCCACTCTTACACACGCTCTACTATTTACATAAAAACTTTTCACTAATCGTAACGTACCTAATTTGTGCTTAACTTTGGATAATCAGGCGGTACCTTTTCAAAATTCTGTAAAATTTTTAGGAATACATTTTGATCATAGAATGAATTTTAAACTTCACGTTAATACTTTGCTTGCTCGTTGTGATAAACCGTTAAATGTCCTCAAGTACCTAGCGGGTACTACCTGGGGTGCCAACAGAAAATCTTTATTAATGGTGTATAAGTCCCTTATTCGATCGAAGCTAGACTATGGCGCACAGGTGTATGGCTCGGCATCCGATGCCATGCTGAAAGGATTGGATGTGCTACAGAATAAATGTTTGCGAATGTGTCTTGGAGCCGTCCGGTGTACCCGTGTGGCTCGTATGGAAGTGGAGGCGAATGTGCCTCCCCTCCATATTCGCCGTGACCACCTGGTCTTGTCCTACGGCGTAAGGACATTTAGGAAAAGTAATATCAGCAATGTGGCCTGTACCCCCCTGCCTCAATACCACCACCTTCTGTGGGGGGTGGGTTGGCCACTTGCCACTCGCCTCCACTTACTGACTCAGGAGCTTGATGTGGACCCCAGTGACTGTGACAAGTTGGTGCTTAAAAATATAGCACCTTGGGAGCCACCCGGCTTTACAGTGGATGTTACATGGCTCCCAGCACCAAAGGCCAAGGCGCCGGAGGAGGAGGTCCACCACTTGTTTCATAACATCATTGTTCGTTACTTGGGGTCCCATCAATTGTACACCGACGGCTCCAAGTGAATGTGTGGGTGCAAGTGTGTGGTCGACTGAATGTGCCCTCAGGTTTCAGTTGCCGACTCATACATCTGTGTTTACTTCAGAACTTTTTGCTATTGACAGAGCCATAGACTATGCTCTCAATTCTAGGCATGACTCATTTGTTATATTTTCAGATTCAAAATCAGCCCTTCAGGCAATTGCATCTTGCACTACGGACTCTCACGAGATCCAGGGCCGCATCGTTAATAAGTTGCATTCATGCAACAAGTCATTCACGCTGATCTGGGTGCCTGGTCATTGTCGTATCTACGGCAATGAGCAGGCTGACTTACTTGCAAAATCGGCTGTAGAGCTCGAGGAGACTTGGGACGTTCCTCGTGATCTACGGTCGAGTCTATCTCTCGGAAAGAAATCAATAAATCTTCTGTGGCAAGGTCAGTGGACCAGACTAAATATTCCAACTTGTAAGCCGTACCTGGGCGTGTGGGACACTGCCAACCGTCCCAGTCGCCTAGAAGAAAAAGAGTTGGCATGGTTACGTCTCAATGCCTCCATTTTAACTCACATGAAACCATATATGAAAAGACGCTTCCCACCGCATTGCGACATCTGTAATGCGGTGTTATCTATCAGTCATATCATCCTGCGCTGTCGGCGATTTATTCGTGAACGTGCTTCACTTATAAATTACTGCGGCGCAGTAGACGTCCCCTTCACCCTTTCCACCATCCTGGGTGATGGGGACATTGTTATGACTGATAAATTGATGGCTTTCTTGAGAGAGACCAGACTGATCAGAGTGATGTGACTTTTTTACTGTGTGGGTATGGTTTTTATCAAGGGTAAATATGTATATATTGTAATATTAATTAGGGTTGACAGTTGACATATTTTAAATAGTTCCTCCTCCCACTGATCTATTTCTAATACAGATGTCCCCTACATTAAGCCAAGTTCCTCGCCTGACAGTCACCAGCTGATGAGTGCAAGTGTGCAATATAGGAAGGTATTGGGCACTTGCAGTCGATGGTGGTCTGCTGGGCGAGGTTCTTCACTTTTTGTACAAATTATGTAAATACATTATACTATCTTGCTTAAGTTATTCTAATTAGGGACGACGCTGACGTATATGGAAATGTTCCTGACTAGTCTGGTTCCCTTTCATATATTGATGTCCCCTATATTAGGTTGTGCCTCGACTGACAGTCACCAGGTGATGAGTGCAGGTATGTAATGTAGAAAGGAATTACATATCTGCAGTCGATGTTGTTCTCTTGGTCGAGGCTTTTTTAACATTATGTAGGTCTAGTTATTTGTCTCTTAGGATTTAGTATAGGTTAGCGATTTGTCTGTTAGGTGGTTAGTTTTAGGGTATTTAGATTAGGTATTTTTTATTATAAGTATTATAAGGTTAAAAATATAAAAAATAAATAAAAATAAAAATAAAACTACAAAAAAATAATAAAATAAAAATTATTATATATATATGTACGTGTGCATGAAAGTGTGTATGTTCATATGCATGGATGCATGTATGTATGTATGTATGTATATATATATCTATGTTCGTATATATATATATATGTATATATGTTCGTATATATATCTATATGTGTCAATATATATATATATATATATATATATATATATATATATATATATATATATATATATATATATATATATACAGTATATATATATATGCTTTAATAACCAGAGGCCCCGGCCTCAATGGTCGATAGGCAAAAAAAAAAAAAAAAAAAAAAATCTTCCTCACAGATTTATTTTTGGATACGGTTGGCTAACTATCGTTTTGTGCGCTATGCTGTATATGCAGGGTCGTTAAGAAGCTCCCTAACACTTTTTCCTCACCGATTTATTTTTCGATACCGTTGGCTAATACTGTTTTATATGCTGTACATGCAGTGTATGGTGATATTAGGATGATTTATTTACCACAGAATAGGATGGGAAGATGTAACAAGCAAATAAATCGCTTAGGAGGAGGTATTAGGGAGCTTTGTTTGGCTTGACCCTGCCCGACATCAGTCAGTTAAGAAGCTCCCTAACACCTTTTCATCACCGATTTATTTTTGGATACGGCTGGCTAATATCGTTTTGTACCCTATATATGCAGAGTATGGTGATATCAGAATGGTTTAAGTAACACAGAAGAGGACGCCAAGATGCAATAAGCAAAATAAATCGCTTAGGAAGAGGTGTTAGGGAGCCCCCTCAACCTTCGAAAATACGGACCTTAGTCCGTTAAGGATGCTCCCTATCACATTATCCTAAGCGATTTACTTTGTTCATTGCACCTTACAGTGCTCTTTTGTGTTACATAAATCCTTCCAGTATCCACACTCTGCATAAATATCGTACAAATGGAAATTAACCAGCCACATCCAAATTTAAATCGCTAAGAAATAGGTGCTAGGGAGCTTCTTTTCTCGACGAGAATACTAGCCCCTATCAGCTGCCTCGACCAATAATTTTTTCTTTCCTCCACCACGCACAACTACTTCTGTTTCATCACAAGTTGATTAGCCGTCGATAACTTCTGGTACGAGTTTCCATCCCAGTGAAGAAGGAGAGAGAGAGAGAGAGAGAGAGAGAGAGACAGACAGACAGACAGACAGACAGGCAGGCAGACAGACAGACAGACAGGCAGACAGACAGACAGACGACAGACAGAGAAATTCGCCTGAGTATATCCACATTCAGTTTGCTTAACTTATGATGGAGATCATCAATATTCAGTACTAACGGCACAGGTATTATTTAGTGAACTAAGATGTAAACAAGCTCCTAATAATTATCGACTTTTTTTTTATGCAAGTAGGCTAAGAAGAAACCAAAGGCTAGGAGCCTGCAACAATTCCTTCCAAGAAAAATTAAAAAAAATACAAAAGTGAGCCAAATTCAAGATCTGTTCATTTCGAGATGCCTGGAAACACTGCGTTTGAAAGACTGGAAATCATAGGAAGTAGGAAATACAGACAGAGGGAGACAGTTCCAAAGTTGACCTGTTGCATAAATAAAGGACTGGGAGTAACGGTTAACTCTTGCATTGGAAAGTTGGACAGAAAAGGGATGAGAGTGTGTTGCTAAACGGGTGCTGTTCACGCGTCGTAGGGGTGGAGGGATGCAAGCAGACAGTTCAGAGGAGCAGGGAACATCAGTCTTTCCACGTAATTTTACATGCTCATTTCAGATAACTCATTTCCAATGCTCTCTCTCTCTCTCTCTCTCTCTCTCTCTGTAGTCCACATGAAAGAGCGTAGTCAGCAACGATATAGGAAAGCCAGACATATTCTTTCACGATCACAGACTTCAGAAATTATCGTCAGTAGTTTGGGGCTTCAGTATATCCTTGCATTTTCAGTTTTAACACTTTCAGTCCGAGATGGTTTTGGTTTAGTTTTTCCACCTTCACTTTTATTTACCTTATGACAGACTTTTTTGACTGAAAGATTTAAATATAGCCTTCTTTCATCTCTTCACTGTTACAAACCCTTCCTATCTATCTGCGTCCGCAGATAGAAGAATAATGCGCCATAGGGTAGACGGGTTTCATAATACCACCCTTCAATCTAAGGGTCTGTGGCCAAGTGCTTGAGTCACTGCCCTTTTTACAACAAAAATATATGAATAAATAAATAAATGCTCCTCTGACAGGCAGGTTTGCATGTTCAAGAGTTGCGGTAACTTCAGATGTAGCCATAATGTTCTGCTTTATATAGATAGATAGATAGATGATTTTGATGGAGTACAGTCAGGTTGAAAAAAATCTGCATTCCTCCGTTTAATTATCAAAGCCATCCGTGAATGTATGGCTGTTTATTTTTCAAGGCACTGCCGTTGCATACAAGAGCTGTCTTTGTTTTTCCAAGCTCTTTCCATCTCCTTCTCCAGGCACCATCACTTTTGGAATTCTCAAACCTCTTATCTCTCTATCCTCAAGATTAGTGCCGAATGAAAAGATACCTCGCTGCATCCGAGGGAAATTCTGGTCCTCCTTTTCCTTGATCTCCTTGAAAGCGTTTGGGTTGCGATATCAAACATCTCCTTCAGTGAATCTTTGAACCATGCTTCCTTCAACCTGCCAGTTTCCTAAGCAACAAGCATGTCTTTCTCCAGGTAGACATATTAATTCTGCAGCTTCTTCAGTGAAGTTGATGTTAAAGTTTTAAGTTACGCCTCACGAACAGCAACAGCAGGCACTCTGAACTTTGAAAATGTTCAGAAATTTATTTTGTTCCACTTGGAAAGCACATCAGGGCACAGAATGTCACCATCTGTTGGAAGCCTAGGATGAAACAGTTCAGAAGATGGCGTCTAAGTAAACCATGAGATGATGCAAAACATGAATAAAAGTCTAAGTCATTTTAGCAAGGTTTAAGACATTCTACGCAGGCATGGAAAGAAGACAGTGGCTCCATGGAGAAAAATCAGTTAGGGGCAAAATTCAGAAATTATAATCAAGGTTCAAATGTCGACTTTTTCAGTTCATACTTAATACGGATGTTTTCTGTGTTGATGGAAATCGAAATGTTATCCATTTCAGTACACGTTTATTAACCCTAGAATACATACGCGGGTATATCACACCCGACGCGTACCCGAGTTCACGTGATCACCGAGTGGGTTATTGTCTGAGATGGCTGGGCACCCAGATACCCACCTTCCACGTGTTGCCCTAGTGGGGAGAGGTAGTGTTGCTCCGCTCTCTTCGAAGGAAATTTCCATATCGGCGCCATTGGGTATCTTACACCCATCATATGTACTCCCATACTTATGTGACACAGAGTTTGTCATATCCAGCAAGTAGTTTGAGTATGATTTCTAAAGTGCTTTTCCTTGCAGGAAGTGAATATTTCTTAGAACACAGATACTTCTTTGTGAACTGTGAAATCATGGCCCACTATTTTTTGAGTGATGAAGAACTTGATAAAATAATGAACACCACTGGGTGCTAAGAATCAGAGTCCACCTGTCTCGTGCCGGGAGTGCCCTGTTCGGACTGACAGGAAGACATGCTTCCGGTGCACCAAATGTCAGAAGGCTGTCTGCCAGGGGCATTATTACCCTGTCTGTGGTGATTGTGAGTCGAAGTAAGTGCTCATGATTTTGAGAATTGTCAAGGAAAATTCGAACAAATTATTTTTCTCACGGCCATAAATACACCACAAATGACAAATAGCAACTATTTTGGATTGCATACCACTGTGTTTTGCAATTATGAGGTTTCAGTAGTAAAATAATAACATTCACTACTCAAGAAATGACCTTTCCTGATAATTGTAAGTTCTATCTTAGTTTCCCCCTAAAACAAGGTTGTGGGGGTGGGTGGGCAGTCAAAATCACTGGTAAAGCCTTAGAGAGATCCAAATACAGTACAATGTAGTGTTCAATTTCAAGGGTCTGGGATTGCATGAAAAATTGCCAATCTTCGTACTCCATTGTTTTACTCTAAAAAAAATGCCCCATTTTTTGTCTACCTCCACCACGGCCCACCGTGAGTCTGTAAGGATTAGAGTGCCATGTGCTGCACCGCCCATGACCCATGAGTGTGTGTGCAAGTGCAGAAGTCCGCAGCTCCTGTTTCAAATTTTCCACACATTTTTTTTTAGTTACATCAGAATTTTTCCCCATTTTTGATACTTTTTTTCAAGTTACCACTTAACCTTTAAGATATCATACAAACTCATTTACATAAGGTTCAAGTGAAAGTACAAAGCTTGTATATTTTATATATGTACTTGGTTTTACTAAATTTAGATTTTCACATAGGTGAATGACTTTCCGAAAAATGGGTTTATCAAACCCAGCGTATGTGTTAAGATGCAGTGAAATTAGTGTATGTATTCTAAGGTTAATTAAGGTTGTTCTCTGTCTAATGGAGTAATGACAGCCTTGTGGGTCATGATACAGCTTTTCTTTCTAACCTGTGGGGATGGCTCACAGTTTAGGTGCTGCAGAATGATACGTACAGGCAGTGGTATCAAAATAAACGAGGCATTTGAACATCCCTCAGTTCCCTCCTTATCCCTCCAAAAGAGGGTGATAGACTGCGAGAAATGGGAAAATTCAGCCAGACTTTCTCCTCCAATTACACCTGAGACAATTCCGGTGCTGTTCCTCCATGGCTTCCCCCCTCAGACTTCCCCATGGCTGACATTAAAATTTCTTCAGCTGATGTATTTTTTGTCATCACTGGCCTCAATACTAATAAGGCATATGGGCCTGATGGAGTCCCTCTCATTGTCCTCAAGAACTGTGCTTCAGTGCTTACACCCTGCTTAGGTAAACTCTTTCGCCTTTGTCTGTCAATTTGTATTTTTCCTTCTTGCTGGAAGTTTGCTCTCATTCAGCCGGTCTCCAAAAGGGGTGACCATTCCCAACCCTTTAACTATCGTCCAATTGCTTTAACATGCTGTATTTTAAAAGTTTTCGAGCCAATTCTTAATAGAAAATTTTAAAGCATCTTTTCTCTTACAACCTTCTCTCTGATCGTCAGTATGGGTTCCGTCAGGGACGCTCCACTGGCAATCTTCTCACCTACCTTTCAGACTCCTGGTCATCCTCCTTTCGGGACTTTGGCAAAAGCTTTGTCATTGCACTTGACATCTCAAAGGCTTTCGATCGAGTCTGGCATAAATCTTTAATTTCCAAACTGCCCTTTTACGGTTTCTATCCTTCTATCTGTGCCTTCATCAGTAGCTTCCTTTCTGGTCGTTCTATAGCCGCTGTTGTAGACGGCCATCGTTCTTCTCCTAGATCTATAAACAATGGTGTTCCTCAGGGCTCTGTCCTATCACCAACTCTCTACCTTTTGTTCATCAATGACCTTCTAAGCTGTACATCTAACCCTACCCACTCTTACGCTGATGATTCTATCCTTCACCTTTCCATTCAGTTTCTGCAACGTCCATCTCAGCAGTTACTTCAACAAACAAGGGATGAGACTATGGGACACCTAATGTCTGACTTGGCTCGTATCTCTGACTGGGGTAAAAATAATCTTCTTGTTTTTAATGCATCAAAAACTGTTTTCACAGCAAGCAACCCGACATAATCTTCCACAGGAGTACCCTCTAAGGTTTAATAATATCCAGCTCAATCCTACATCATCCTTGAACATGCTTGGGGTTTCATTCACTTGGGATTTATCTTGGAAAAATAATATTGCATCTCTTGTAAAATCTGGTTCCAAGAGATTAGGTGTGCTAAGCCGACTCTGTATCTTCTTTACCCCTACACAGTTGCTGACTTTATACACGGGTTTTATTCGCCCCTGTTTAGAGTACAACTCAAATGTGTGGGGAGGCTCCCCACATACAGCTCTTCTCAATAGGGTGGAGTCAAAGGCTTTTCGTCTCATCAACTCATCTCCTCTTACTGGCTCCCTTCAATCTCTGTACCTTCGCCGCACTGCTGCATCTTTATCTCTTTTCTATCGTCATTGCTCCTCTGAACTGTGTGCTTGCATCCCTCCACCTCTACGGCGGGTGCGTAGCACCCGTCTAGCAACAAATTCTCATCCTTTTTCTGTCCAACTCTCTAATACAAGAGTTAACTGTTACTCCCAGTCCTTCATTTATGCAACAGGTCAACTCTGGAACTGTCTCCCTCTGTCTGTATTTCCTACTTCCTATGATCTCCAGGCTTTCAAACGCAGTGTGTCCAGGCATCTCGAAAAGAGTGGCTCTTGAATTTGGCTCTCTTTTGTATTGTTTTTGTTTTTTTCGTGGAAGGAACTGTTTTCGGGCTCCTGGCCTTTGGTTCCTTCTTTCTTGCATAAAGAAATCCTAACACACACACACACACACATACCACTAATAAACGGGTACCAGAATATTGCTGTGTCACTGGCATGCTTAGTCTCAACAATTCGATGATGTACTCTCCGTGTGTATTTTTACCATCTTCTTAATGTTTTACTTAAATGTAGGTGAACTTCTAGGACAACTGGTTTATACACAGCCTCCATTAATCACCTTAACAGTAGGGGTCTCTCTTCTGTCAGTCTATTCTTCATCAGGCGCCGTAATCCCGTAAGGGGCGGCCACAGACAAATGGCTTCCATGTCACCCTGTCCTCTTCCATTAGGCTGCCTGATCCATAACTCACACACGCCTTCTCATTTACCTTTCCACCTCATCCCTCTATCTCATCCTTGGTTTCCCTCTGCCCCTTCCCTCCCCACGCCCATTCACATACACTCTGCTAGTCAGTTTTTCATTCCCTTCTCTCCATATGGCTAAACAGTCTCAGCATTATTCTCATCAATTTCAGTCACATCCTCATCAACACCATAACGCTCCCTCACTTTCCCTTTTCTCTGTTTGTCTCTCCACGCAACTACATGCTCATCCCAGATAATTCATTCCTCTCTCTCTCTCTCTCTCTTTACTTGCTTCTTTCTAACGATCTCTTAAAGTTGCATCATCGAGCTGAAATGGTGAGAGTTACTTGGCAAGGCCATTTTCATCTTCCCCATTACCTTTTCCCTTTCCTGATGAAGAAGGAGGAGAAGGAGAAGGAGGAAGAGGAGGAGAAGGATATGAAGAAGAAGAAGAAGAAGGAAGAAGAAGTCAAGAATAACCGTATGTATGCTTGGAGACCTACAAGACAAGGGCTGCGTGTCTCATATTACGTGACGAAGGATGGAATTATCACGTTCACAGGTATGCTGAAATAAGAACTTGTGTGCTGATTGTTTGGCCAGGTGGAGAGCAGATAAATACATGGACTTAAATTGGGGATGGGTGGATTTGTTGACCACCTTACAAAGCTCTCTGTATTTTTTATGCCTCTTTCCATACATGTTCTCTTTTTCATATCCCTTTCACCCTACGTATTAATGAAAAAAAGGGTTGGGTTGATAAGGATGGTAGGTCTTGTCCAGCACACGAGAGACACTACAGGTTTTTCTTTAATTTGTCTTAAAATTGCCATCTCTCAATATTCAGCGATGACTTACATTAGTAGGTTAACACAAGAATATGGTGCTAGAATTGGTGCTGCACAAGAGATATAGAGTCGTAGTTGTCTTTTTTTGCTACAGAGCTACGTGAAATATGCAACGGAAGGGGGAAAATCTGGGCCAAGTTAAAGTAAATAGAGCATAATAGAGGCTTCCCCTGCTCTGGAATGCCCCCCCTTGGAGCTTCCCCACACTGAGGTGAGAATCAAATACATACGTTGGGATAAAAACTGGAAGAACACGTCCATTCATAAGACCTGGTTCTCGGTATTCTGTTTGTCACTGTCGCCTACATCCTTGGTCTCCCTCTCCTCCTCTCCCTCTCCACCTCTCTCATCCTCTTCTAGTCAGTCTCCTGAGAGGATGGAGGATGAGAGCCTGACCAGATGCGTGTATATGAGTTAAGTGGAGGGGGTGAGGAGGAGGGGAAGATCAAGGACGAGATGGAGGGATGGAATGTAGAGATGTATGATAGAGAGAGAGGCTGATTAGAAGAGAATATCTGAGTGAGGTGGAGGGAAAGACCAAAGATGAGAAAGAGGAATGAAATCGAGAAATTGTATGTGTTTTTTTTTTTAATAACAACAGAGGAAGGAAAAACAAATGAATTAAAAATAAATATAATCACCAGATTACTGGTGTCCTCTGTTCATAAAATACCTGTAACAGTTAGACTTGAGCAGCTGTAGGTTGAAGTTTGGAGGGAAACAACTCTGGGGAAGCGAGTTCCAGAGAGATGCAGTTCGGGGAATGAAAGTATTCTGATAGGCAGAAGTTCTACAGTATGGATGAGTGACGTTCCAGTCATGAGCGCTAGCAGATGCCCGTGTAGCACGATGGAAGACATGGAGAGGTGGCACAATGGACGCAACTTCGTCTGAGCATTTGCTATAAAAATATCTGTAAAATAATGTAAGGAAGGTAACATTCCTTCTTACTTGTAGGGGAGGTAGTTTGTTAGTAATAGCAGGGTTATTAATAATTCTAACAGCTTTGTTCTGAATTCTGTCTAGTTATTTTAATACAACCTCTCCACACCCATTCCACAAGAGTGAGCAGTATTCAAGCTGAGAGCTGACATGACTCATATAAATTATAGCTAACTTCTCGTCAGTGTAGAAGTTACGGACTCTGGACAATAAACCAAGTTTCTTTGAGGCGGTTTTAGCAAGTGATCTGACATGAGAGGTCCAGCTGAGGCATTGTAAAGTGAGACGACGAGAATTTCAATACTTTTAGAAATGGGAATATTTGTAGCACTGAAGGTAATAAACGATTCTGGCAGTACCTGTCTATTAGTAAATTGTATATATTTAGTTTTACTAGCATTAAATGAGACAAGGTTATCTTGTCACCATTCACTGATCGTGGAAAAGTCTTGATTTAAATAGATGGCTGTACTGAGTTGAGAGTTAGAGATATCAGACTTTGTAAATGGGTGTCTGAGTATGAATGAACTATGTAATGTTGAGTCATCTGCGTATGAGTGGATGGGATAGTGGGTGACAGATAAGAGATTATCAATATGAACGAGGAACAGGGTTGGTGCCGGAACTGATTCCTGCGTCACGCCGGCGTTGAGTGGAAATTTGAATGTACATCATCTACTTTTACTCTTATTTTTCTGTTGATGAGATATGAGGAAATCAAAGGAATTAAAGAGTTTAGTCCATAGCAAGGGAGTTTGGACAACAGGGAACGGTGCCACACTCTGTCGAAAGCTTTAGAAATATCCAGGGCTACTGCGTGAGTTTCTCCATGTAGGTCAACTGACTGATGGATGGTATGAGTTAGGAGATTGAGTACGTCAATGGTGGATCTTTTTTGACGAAAACCATATTGTCTATCACTAATTAAGTTGTTGGATTCAAGATGTTTAACACTGTGCTTATTAATTACAGTTTCAAACACCTTACCAAGAGAAGATGTGACAGCTATTGGTCTGTTCAGAGGGGTCAGAGGAACTTCCTTTCTTTGGAATTGGGTGGATATTGGCTTCTTTCCATGAATTAGGGAATGAAGAGGGGGATGTGAGATGGAGGGAGGGCAGCCAAATGGCAGAGGACAGGGCGACGTGGAGATCTCTTTGCGACCATCCTTCACGGGATTAAGGCATCTGACAATAGATAGATAGATACATAGAATATGGTGATGAGGACTGGGCAACGGAGAGACGATTTATTTATGGTCACTCCTTACGGGTTTAAGGCGTGTGGCAAGAGACAGAGAGACAGATCTACACCATTTATGGCACTGTAAATCGTATATACAGAGCACAGCCAAGTGAAAAGATGCTTGCTTTTAGTTTGTACTTAAATGACCACTTGCTAGTTTAGGCTACAAGGAAGTTGAAAATATCTTTATTGATGAATTACGTAGCAGTAGTACAATTCGCGTTTTAGACAGAGAAAATGTCATAATAAATAGCTTTGACATTATTAAGCATTAGTGAATAATGTTGTCCTTTGATTTTTGTGTAAAATTTGAAATGTACAATATCGAAGACCGTCCACCTCTTCAGTGTTTGAGAATTGCTTATTATTTTCCTTATTAACGACTACATCGAAACACAGCATTGTTCTACAAGTTTATGATTTTATGTCAAAGTTACTTTCACGCGATATATATTAATTTGTAACTCGATTTGTGTTGATACTACGAAAATTATCATTGTGGATATTTTCATCTTCCATGTAGGCCCAAACTCGGAAGTGGTCAGCCCTGCTCTTTGTGGGATGTTAAACATGCAAACCACATCAGGCGTTGACATTCCAGCGTGGGTGTTGGTGTGGGAGTCGTCACGTGGCCAACACAGGAGACGGGGATGTATTTTTAGGTGGGATAACAGGCCTCGTAGCATCTCTTCCTTAATGATATTCAGGACTGTCCGTATGTAGCGCCTTTCTTCCACTCCGCTGGGGGATTTATTGTGCGTTGCGGGGAAGCCCTAATCAGTATTATCAGTGCCTGGCCTGTTATCATATATTCATTTTCTCCTCCTACTGCTATGCCCACTCCCACACCAGCAGCATTATTTCCCTCCTACTCCCACTGTCACACCCACTACCGCACCAGCAGACTGAGCCATCCCCCAACACTTAAGATACCGACAGTGAATTCCAGTACGCTATTCAAGGGCCGCCCTGCATTTGGCATTCTTTTGTATGCTTCATGTGTCATTTTAATATTAACACAATTTAAATCCATAATACACAAGAGTACAGGGTATGCACAACTTTCTTCTCGATTTACAAAAATGTTTTTGTTTATAAACGAGTCATCATTTGTAGAGCCACTTGTTAGCTGAATCATTTGGGGCTAGCGAGAGGAAAATATTCGAGGTGTTTTAACAATAACAAACTTAGTGGTGGCAATAGTAACACTGTCATGTTTATATACCTGTACTTACAGTAATATCAGATGAATGAGTGTTAGCAGGAAGAGAATATTCTAGCATTCCCGAACACTGACACACTGTTAATGTTAACAGATTCATAACTCTCCCAGGCTCACATACGTACTCTCAGTTACTGTATATTAAAATGACGTACACCGGAGTGGGATCCTGGTTCTCCTGATCGTGAGAGAGTTATGATTATAAAATTAACACACTCATGTTCCTATACTCACCTACCGAGCAAAATCACCTGGTGTTGGCGACAAGACTTACCCCGACCGTGAAAGAGATGAGACAAAAGCAGCGTATAACAAGACTTGCCCTGACCGTGAGAGAGATAAGGAGAGATATACCAGTATTCTGGTCCGTTGAGAAAGCTCCGTAGCACTTTTTTCTAACCCTTCGTGGGCCAGGGGTTACCAAGTTACACGGAAGGCCGATGGCGTCCCGGCGGACCCCAAACCTTAATGGCGTATTTCTGCCATATTCATAAAGTTATATCTACTATACTTGGTACATATGTTGCCCAGGACACGGCACGTGGAACCAACCCACCAAGTGTCCCTTTTTGTTTTTGTTTTGTTTTTATTATTATTATTTTAACTTTTTTTTTCATTTTATCACAATTTTATTAAAGTTTGAGTGTGGAAGTACTGATTCTACACTTATCTGAATGTCTGATTGTCAGTATTCTTGGAACAGGTTCTCAAAATAATAACAAGTTCATGTGTAAAGTAAATTAACATGATCGTAAAATAAAACTATCCCTATAATGTTCAAATTTGGTACAACAATTTCTTGTTTTATCCTCTTGATGAGCATCTTCTGTATTACTACCACCACTTGCATTTTCAGAATTATCATCAGCACTCACAGGAGACTCAATACTACTCACACTAATTTCACTGTCCGATCGTTCAAGCACTTCATAATCATCAGCGTCGGATACAGATAAATCACCATCTGAATAATTTTCTTCTTCTTTGTCACCTTCTGCCACCGCCATTGAGACATGAAACTTTGCTGCTGGTCTTGACATTGTCTTAATGTTTATAATCTGAAATATCTGAAGAAAATATATATAAAAAAAATAGTCAAACGAAAGTCCAGGTGGGGTCCGCACTGACATTTATTGTAATGTCACTCCTTAATCGTGCGAGATTTTTTGCTCAAATTTTATGAGGTTATAAAATAGCCATATACAATAAAAGTCATGAGAGGTCAGGCCGGAAAATTAAAAAATGGTTTAATGGCAACATTTTAAAAACATACTGGGGTCCGCAGGGACCCCATTTGCACACGAAGGGCTAATCAATTTATCTTGTT
>NC_137042.1:2762571-2807571 GCF_032717465.1 Coenobita brevimanus
ATATGACAACGATGGTGGTGGTGGTGGTGGTAATAGTAATATCAATTTATCTAACACTTGCAACTGAGGCCTAGGCTATGTGAGGGACAATCAATGCAGCTGACTGGCTCTCAGTAGGGGGAGAATTCGGGTACAGTAATAGGAAGCTTGTCAGTTTTCATTTCCTACTTTATGCTTCGTAACTAGAAGGAATATTAACAGGTTAGAGTTCATATTAAATGCTGACTCAAGGTGGGAAAGTGATAAGTAGTATTCAAAAGTAATAAGTAGTGTATTAACTAAGACAGACTTAGACAAATTTAAATTCTAGCTCTGACGAGCCTGCCCACTCAGGGTCTCGCGTTTATGACGTCATTATGAGAAAGAGTTGCCGAAGTTTGCAGGCAGTTTAGCATTCATAATCCCATGTGCTTTTATGAGTAATTCATTTAATGGTCGAACAATTTTATAACAAGAAAATAATGTTACCTGACGATCTTCTCTGTGAAATATATCACTGTGACACCGGCATTATAGCTCCCTTTTATCTTACCGTTTCTTTTTAACATTTTCTGTCCTATCTTATACACCTTTCATTTTCTATATGGCTATGCTCTTTTTGCTTGAACTTGTCATAAGACTGACATCTCCCCATCTACACTGCCGGGTTTTAACAATAGATTAACGCTAAAAAATTATCCTGGTTGCGAGGAAGTGCCACTGAAAGGATGTAGAGGGGTAGCATTGCCTTTTTCTACCACTGAGCTACATGAAGTAAGCTGGAAAAGGATGAAAATCTGTGCCATGTTAGTGTAAGAGAACTAAAGAACAACCCTCCATATCATCCTTCCTCAGTTTCCAACACCAACAGCCATCAGAGAACCTTAAACTGAACACGAACAAGTAAGGAATTGAAGCAAAATTAGGATTAAACTCATTACTTACGTATATAAATGCTGCCTACCGTCTAGAAGCCAATTTGTATACTCATAGTCTGAATTTAAATTGAAGGAGCTGGTGTCCAAGTTTCCTTAACATTTAGTAGTAGAAGCGGTATTCTCGTCTGTTAAGGAAGCTCCCTAACACCATTTCTTAGGTGATTTACTTGGCTTTTTATACTTTACTGTCCTGTTCTGTGTTACGCTATATAAATCATTCAAACGTCGTCATACTCTAGGCTACATGAATAACGTACAAAGGGATATTAACCAGCCATATTAAAAAACAAATCGCTAAGGAAGAGGTGTTAGGGAGCCTTCTTACCCGACGAGAAAAAGGCCAACACTGGATGGGAAGTACTCTTTTTCCCCAGCGGCATCAGTAACAGGACTACAGTAATCCGAAGCCTCGCCTCTGCCATTCCATTACTTTGGTGGGATTCAGTATCAGGAGCATAGGACTCTTACTCCCATTCGCTGTTAAAATGTTGTTGTTGTTGATCAGCCCTAGTTTTTAGGCTAAGCAGACCCATCAACCACAGGCAAATAACTATCCCAGTAGGATCGTCCAGTGCAGTGAACTGATGTTCCCTTGTGGTCGGGGAAAAAATGTGGAGGTTTGGCTTCTTGGTGGATGCCGCATTTGCGTCTGTCCACCCACTTAACAGGGACACCATAATGGACTCCATTTCGACCCGTGATCTGGTTATATGTTTACCACTGCTTTTAAATGGTTTCCTGGGTTACAGGATACCATTTGACTTGTCACTCAGTGTACAGCCACCGTGGTGTGGAAAGGATTAATAACAAGTGACAGGAAGGAAAGAGAGTAGTAGGAAGAAAGGAGGGCAGACTCAGAAATGGAATAATAAAAGCGATGGAAGAAGTAGGCAGCACTACATCAAGTGAGTGGATGATGGTCGCCACCACCCACCACTACTGCATAACACCAGGCCTTTTGCATATCATGTTATATTCACAGTTTACATGACCTCAGATTTCCAAGACTCACCCTCACGTTAAATACAATAGTCTGGCATTATAACCCAAAATGTTATAGTCAAGAATGCGAGCAGTGAAAATGGGTTATTTGAGAGGAACATGTAGAGTTAATGGACATACAGACAGACAAATGAGGAAGTAAAGAAGAGTTGTGGTAATATGAAAGTTACTGAAAGCATTAAGAGAATTACACTTAGATGGTTTGGTCATTTGGAGAGGATGAAGAATGAGAGACGACTAGAAGAATGTGGGTGGAAGGCAGAAAACGAGAGAGAGACCAAGGATGAGATGGGATGATGGAGTGGAAATGTATAAGGGAGGGGATGTGAATTGGAGGGAGTGAAATCAATTGGCAGAGGACAGAGCGACATGACGATGATTTGTTTGTGGCCACCTCTTACGGGATTAATTCGTCAGACTAAAGATAGTTAAGTAGATAGATAGATACTGATAGATAGATAGATAGGTAACCATTTGCGCAAACATTTGTACAAATCCACACAAATACAAGTATTTCCCTTCCATAAAGGCAAATATCTAGGAACTCCCATGTGTTTTACACATTACTCGTGTTCATAATTATATATACCGGGAAAAGTATTTCATTTGCATATATTGTTGATTAGGAAGGAGTGCGAACCAGAACGACCTAAAAACAAGAAGAAATAGCTCAACTGTTTTTTTCCGGTCACCCAGTCTCTAAACGCAAAAACGCCAAATGAAGCAATCAGAAATAATGAGGGCGTGGGGGATTAAGGCGGAAGTAATAACAATTCAGCGTCTTACTCATGGCTGGGGATTAACCTGCTTTTTTTTAATGCTGAAAAAATGAACTCGAGGTTGGGCGTCTGCAAACTTGCCCTTTCCGTTAAGTATATGAACAAAAGTGAAAGATAAAAACAAAACTCGTTCATTTCGAGGTGCCTGAATACAGTATACTTAAAAGACTGGAGATCATAGGCAATGGAGAAGGCAGACGAAGGATAACAGTCCCTGAGTTTACCAGCATAAAGATAATAGACTGAGAGTACCGACTGACTCTTGCATTAGAGAGTTGAACAGAATGGGGGTGAGAGTGTGTAGTTAGACGGGTGTTGCGTGCCTGCCGAAACGAGGAAGAATGATGGTAAAAAAGAAAATAAGAACAGTGACTGTAGTAGTGTCAATGAGAGAGAGAGAGAGAGAGAGAGAGAGAGAGAGAGAGAGAGAGAGAGAGAGAGAGAGAGAGAGACAGACAGACAGACAGACAGACAGACAGAGACAGAGAGAGAGGCTGAACAGCATCATTGCGAGAAGTGCTGATGAGACGGAAAAACATTTATTTCATCCCACATAGATATGCTTTATGTGGTAGGCCCCCACACATACCGTAAGAGATGAACTTCATACGTGTGTGAGTAAAACCCTTGAACAAAGTCAGCAATTGAGAGCGTTCAAGAATACAAGTACATGCAGTCGGTTTAGCACACCTAACCTCTGCGAAGCTGTTTTTGGAAGAGGAGTAATGTGACCTTTCCAAGCACAACCATACGAAAACTAAAGACTGAATTATGCGTCCTTGAAGGTATTGGGTTTGTGAAAAGTAGTACGAAGCTGAGAGATTGACAAAATGAGTTTACGAGGCATTAACAGAATCAAGGTTTCTTTTGCTCCTTGCAGAAATAATAGTTTATCTGAAAACAGATAAGCCAATGCTTCATTCTGTGGTTTTTGTAGTGACCTGTGATGGATGTTACTCGACGTGGCTGGGAAACCGAAGCTCGGAATAATAAAGTCTTGAGTGGTTAGGGTTAGAGTTACAAATTGGAAGGTAGCACATGAACAATAGAAAAGAGTTGATGAAAGAAAAGAACCCTGAAGATCACCATTACTAATAGTGTTACAAGAACATAGGCCATCTAAAGCCGCAGATATAGAATGCCCGGAGAATTAAAACTGAGACAGAAATGATAGGAAAGAAGACTTTTTAAAGATTTTAGTCAGACTGTCAGAAGCTCCCAACATGTCTCGCAAAACAGCAAGTGTTTCATTAATACCCAGAAAGGAATGTGACAAAAGTCTGATAGGAATGTAAGATCACCAGCGGAGTGCCCCTGAAGAAGCCCATACAGGTGATCAGAAAGATTATGACACGAAAGAGGCCTTAAAATCTTGTTACGCATAATAACCTTAGAGATATAAGATCGGGCGAGTGTTAAAGGGCTTAGAGCAGTCACTTTTCTTCAAGGCTGGTTGGATTAGACCAGTCTTTCATTAATAAGAAAAACTACAAGCTAACACATGCAAAATTAAATGGGTTGAGTGTCTGCAGGCAAGGACAATTATTGCTTTTTACTTTAAACAAAAAAATATTTTTTTGTCGTCCAGAACATTAATCATGATAACGTTTTGTATTCTTGATGTCCGAAGCCCCTCGTGAACATAAAATTCCCAGTTGGTAACCAAAATATTGTAGGAAGTACATTATTAACATCAGAATTACAAAAGGAAAACGAGAGTGCAGTGTATACAGAAATATAGACTGAGATTCTCACGCCTGGAAAAACTCTAATGCTTTATTTTAGCTAAGGTCAGGCAATTATATTCACCTGAGAGTAAGTCACAGTAGGCAATTTCCTCACTTCAGCATTAGCCCTTTAATGGTCGCAAAACTTTAGCATTGTACTTCAACTAAAGCGAGATTTTTTTTTTTTTAATTAATGCAAGTTGAGCCATAGAAGCCCAGATGTATTTATTTCAGTCGTAAATTATTTGTTTCTGCAGGAAGAACAAAGGAATACGGGTAGATTGCATTCTACTTTTCTTACCCTTTCTGCAAAAATTACCTTTGTTTATGCAATCATTCCTATTTATCTGTCTATTTGTCCACTCGGTATATCAAAACGTTATGGATGGATTTCGATTAAATTTTCTGGACATATAAGTCAAGGGCCAAGGAAGAGTTCAGCATATTTTGATGGTGATTTGAATTCGAGTCCCGGTTCAGGACATTTTCTGTTTGTTTGTCCAAATGATATAAAGTTATTGATGGATTTTGAATATATTTTGTGGATATTTGGATAATGGGTCAGGGAAGAGTGTATTGAATTTCGGTGGTGATTTGAGTTGTCTGCTATAGGCGTTGGCGAAGGTCTGTGCTCTCTGGGTGAGCTTAGTATGTTTTTTCCCTAAAAAGGATCAGTAAAGTAAAGACAGGCACATAGTTCAATGGCAGATTTTGTTTCATATTTATTAACCAATCAGCTGGTTGGCGAAATATTTCCTTTACTTTCGCCATCATCAGGCGACTGTATTTAGCTAAGGAGTGTCCCTGGTGATGATGGTGTAAATGAGAGCAGTATCTCACTCCTCCAGTTCCAACACTCCTTCCCCTGCTAATCCAAATCATCTTATGGTAGGAGGAATAGGGCACAACATACGTCTTCGGGGTGAGGGGTTAAGCAAAAGGCGCCCATCTCTTAAACCTGTGTTGATGCCGATTTACCCCATTTCAACCAGGTAATGTGTTATCTTGATTATTACCAGCTCTATTTTTTTTTTTTTCCGGCTTTAGGGAGACCAGTTGAAGTATTACGATAAAGGAAAGCGATGTTTAATTCCTCGAGTTCCGAAAGCTTCTTCAAAATATAAAAGTCAAAATTCTGCAAGGAAAAAGTGAAAACTGCTACTACTACAGCTACTACTACCACTATTACAACCACCACCACTACTACTACTACTACTGCTACTACTACTACTACTATTATTATTATTATTATTATTATAACTAGTTTCTTGAGGCATCTTGTGGTGAAGGGGCAATTGAAATTTATTTGCCCTTCCTAGTTCGGAAGGCATTTTTTCTTTCTCACAGCAAAATATATGAGTCTGGAGAAAGCATGAAGAAAATAAGGGAATTAAACACAAACATCAACAAGCAATCACCAGGACTCAAGAATCGAAGCCAGGGTGTGGGGAAGGACCAGTATAACATCAGGTTTGCCACTCCCTGAATTGTGTGTGTGTTCCCTGTGACTGCTTCTAGAAGACACGATGAGAAAAAATAAATCAAACATGTTGTACCTCATGTAGGAATCGTATGAGTCCCTGTTTCAACCTCTCTGCTACTTATTTACTTCGTGGAGGCGAGATTGGCCCCCACCTCTGATGTATCACTGTTCAGTCACTGGCTATGCATACTTCAGCTGGAAATTCTTGTGTATATTTACTAAACTCTCCCCTAACTTGGTCCAGATTTTCATCCTTTTACAGCTTATTTCGCGGAACTGGACGACGGAAAGAGACAATACTATGGCTCTACTCCCTATCCATAGCATTTCTTCGTGACTAGCATTATATTCTGGTGCCAGTGTATTCTTACAACAGAGCATTCATGATAGAGAGATGGCAATTTTTGGCAAAGTTAATGTAAAGAGGGTATAGTTTTGGGTGTAAGTGCTGATATATTTCCATCTTATCCAGTGCCATTATTGACTCATATTATCATTCATGTCCACATTAATTATACATAAGCCAAAAAGGGATCAGAAATATTACACTGAGTCAGAGCGAAAAATTATTACACACATTATTAAAACTTAAGCCCTCTGTCCCCTGCTGGATACCTGGAGACATAAGGCCTAGTACAGAATAATGTGGGTAATATTTCCCATTCCGACTAAGCAAACATTGATGATATTTTCACAGCCTATGTATTATCACAAGGTAAGAATGATGGAATTCCTTAAGAGCATTTCCTGAGAGAAAATAAATATAATCCTCAACCAAGTCTGTGTGAAATATAGCAAAGATCTTTCTGTTGCAGTCACCGTATCTAATAAGCAGGTAATAATAAACCATTGAATAGGGTTTACCTAGTCTCCTAAAAGCAAATATGCATTAGTTCTGAAAATCATTGGTTGTCTGACAGCTCGTTCATCTTAGAAAAAAACGAGTCCATCAGCAACAATGACTGTCTGGGAGTT
The DNA here is from genome assembly GCF_032717465.1 of Coenobita brevimanus. NCBI lineage: Eukaryota > Metazoa > Arthropoda > Malacostraca > Decapoda > Coenobitidae > Coenobita > Coenobita brevimanus. The sequence continues at coordinate 2,769,455 of NC_137042.1, forward strand.
GTGAGAGGAGGAGGCACTGCTTCTGGACTCAGTCTCCCCATGAGAGAGAGAGAGAGAGAGAGAGAGAGAGAGAGCGCAGGCCACAACTCTTATAACTATTCAAAATGCACTACACTTAGAGGCAACTACTATACAGACCCAGGTGTAGGTGGCGTTATAAGAAGTACACTTGGCCAGCAACAGAGATGTCCTGCGTTCATTTTCCAAGCTTATCTTTTGACCTTTGTCTAAGGTCTTCTGCACCCCAGCCTACTCACACCTAGAGCTAAAATAGGAACCTGGATTGTATGCTCGACGGTTGCCTGTTGTAGTTCGGGGTAATACAGGGATTTAGCTAATAATGAATGTCTTCCTTGGTGACCCTTATGGAGCTCATAGAGTCACCTAAATTTTTTCTGCCTTTTTGTGTGAAGAAACACAGAACTTGGACGTAAAAAATAGCTTCCTCCTGGCTTACCCTAGAGCTGCATTTTACCTAGAGGTCATGTTAGGGTCAGCGCCTGGCCACGACCTTTCTGATTGCCACTGAACAAAATCCACCCTCTTTTGTTCAGACCTACGTCAGAGCCACGGTTCACCTCAGAGCTGACAGTTCGGAATGGGCCAGTGCAGTGTGCAGTTGTGCACTGAGTGGTCCTGACATCTGGTGGGAGTCTGTGAACTTCTCCCAGATGCGCCTGTCGGGGATGTGAGGGTTACAGCTACCAATATTTCATGTTATTCTACCCAAAGCCAGCTAAAATTGAGTGTTGTTACGTTGAACATCAGGTTTACACCAGCAAAACTAAGGGTTCTACAATATTCATGGCCTTATAAAGAAGATGGGTTGGGGAAAAATAGTATTCAAACGTATGTTCTACTCCTGTCTATCAGGTGATTTCTAGGGATGTATTAAAGAGGGTTTATGTGGAAATATTGCCTCCATGGATGTATAAAGACGGTAAATAATTCGAATAAGGGTAATAGGATTTCAATTTCTTAAAGAACAATGATGAAAGATACGGATAAATTCGCCATGCGACATTTCCATTCGGTACTGGGCTCTGCCACACGTACCCGATTGTAAACAAACAAGAGACTGGCGAGATGCGTCGGTGATGGGATGACTTGGTTGATCTGAAATGTTTATTGTTGTAAAGGTACAGAGTGCTAATACAACAAAAGAAGGTGGTGGGTCGTGCCACATCCTTCCTTTTGTCGTTCATTTATTTTATAAATATTCTCCACAGATAAACAGTAGACCTTTGCTTACACTGGCTTGAAGCAGTACATTTTTTAGCAACTATGACTAGGAAACATAAGGCACGCACACCCTGTAAGAATACACTTCTTTCTCCGTTTGAGATCATCACAACTGTTTAGTTGACTATATAGTCTATACATGACACTTTTTTTAATTGGTATTTCTCCCTTACACTCCTTGGAAGCGCAGTTGTTATCGGCTATTGCTAGGTAGCGGAGTGCTGTGGAGGATAGAACAGAGGATAACAAGAATCATAGACTGTAGTGCTTGTCAGTATTGTGGTACATGTTCCGGACAGGCTATTCACGGAAAATTGGGAGTAGGTTTTTCATTGATTAACCATGTGATTTGTTCAGTGTTGAGAGTTGTGGGTTTCTATACTTAGCAGTTAGCGGTGTGACATCGACAATAAGAACAGTTAGCAAAATGACGAACTTTGCGCCGTGGCTGACTGCAAATCAGATTCAACTTTCAGCGCAGACCAGCACCCATTCGTGAAACAAGTGAAAGGACGGGCCAGGTTTCCACCAAATATGGACGCCAAACGTCGTAGGCTATGGGAGACGCGATGTAGAAGAGGTGTTCAGTGGAGAGCAACCAGGAAAACATGTCGTACATTGCTCCGACAACGAATTTTAAAATATGGCAAAATTTGTGCATGAAAGTATTTCCTCATGTATTTACCATGTTATAGTCTTACACCATATATAGTGGATGTTTACTGAATAGTAAATTATATGTAGAAGTTAATTCCATGGAGATGATGATTCCTGTTTTACGATTTTTTTTCTTTTCCCTCTAATGCCACTTACCAATAGCATTATTGTCAAACGCACTTGAAAAATTTTGTGATTTGAGGAAACTACATGAAAGCGCATAGAAAAATTTATCTTTGAAACCCGCAACACGTATTTCTAGGAGAAGTTCACGGACTCCCACCAGATGTCAGGACCACTCAGTGCACTGGCTCATTGTTACGCAGGAGTCCCACACCTCGTCTAAGGTCACCCCGTTTTTAATAAGTTTTTTTTAGGTCCCGTTTCTTTTTTTCTTCTTTTTTTTTTTTTTTTATTAACTCCACTAAAGCATTTAAAAAACATCGCTCACTGAAATTTTACAACTATCCATATGGCTGGCTGGTTATGCCACCTTTCCCTACTAAACAATATAGTTGTGTGGGAAAGGTGTGATTTTTTAGAACACATTTCTGGCTAACAATGAGGAATGCCTTTACTTGCATTTCATCCCTGCAGGCACGTCATTGGTGCTGAGGAGGGACGCCTTCATGTGGTGGCACTGGTATAACTGGTCGCTTTAGATACCTGGTTATACAAACGTCCCCCAGCTATTACTCTCTCCCCAGAAAGGACATTAGTGGACTATCAGACATGGGCAACTTCAGCCTGAAGCCAATAAGGTTCACGTTACAGATGAACCTGGAGCTACACCAACAGCAACAACAACAACAACAAACTACTACCATACCAACATTGTTGCCTGAGAGAGTGGCAGCAGCCAGAGACTTATCTCTGAGTTTGCAAGAACTCTGATCAAGCCACAACAGACTTCCTGACAGCTATGCTCTGCATTCTCACAACATCATACAATTAACTCTTCATTAAGGCATATACATTACACTAGTAATATTACACTTTCAAAATTAAACCTGTAGATTCTACAGGTTTAATTCTACAGTGTAGAATAACACCTATAGAACCGTAAGTATAGAACTGGATTTTAACAATTATAACAGTATAATAAACTGCATATAATATTAAACATACAGATATTCATCTGTGGAATTATACCGAGAGCATTTCATTGAATTCCGTGTATAGCAATGACACTTTAAAATTATTATACTTGTAAAATATTACGCATAGAATGAAGCCTATAGAAATTCACTCATGCAGTTACACCAAGACAATTGCACCTGTAAAATTCACGGCTACAGTTGCCCTTTTAAAGCTAGTCTTTTAGAATGAACTACATATTTTATTAATATTATAGGAATTCACTTATTAATATCAAAGCGTTTACACGTACAAAAATAAAAATATAAAATGCTATCCTTCATACTGCAAAGACCTGTATTCCTTCTCCTATCCATTTTATATACCATAGAAAATAATATATCCACCCATCCATTGCCAGACGCCATGTATCCCAAACGGGGTGGTCAAGGGCTTAGAGTTAATTGTTTTACAGGGAGGGGCACTAATCCTCCACCAACCCCACTGGACACGTAGGGATGCCAACAGCATCTGGTGTTCCCAGGCGGTCACCCATCCAAGTATTAACCAGACCCAACGTTGCTTAACTTCGCTGATCGGACGGGAAGCGGTGTACTCAACGTGGCATGCCATAATATTTATAAACTTTTCTGGTACACCATAGAATCTCATAATTATCAACATAGCTCCACGTGAAACACTATCAAACGCTTTTTCAATATCCACAAAACACATACTAAGTGGCATTTTCATCTCATTAGCTTGTTGCATTAGACGCCTTACAACAAAAATCTGATCATTACAACCTCGACCCATTCTAAATCCCGCTTGTTCTTCTCTTAAAATTTTATCAATTACTGGCTCTGTTCTGTTCAACAAGATTTTGGAAAAGACTTTTGCAACTACAGGTGTCAAAGTTATCCCCCTCCAATTTCCACACAAACTTAAATATCCCTTTTTGGGTATTTTTATAATCACTCCATTTTTCCATCCATACATCAGGGAAAAGGAATGGTTATTAGGTTAGGCTAGTAAATTACTGGAACACAATCTATTCCCGGTTATTATTTATGGCCACGACTAAATAAAATATGACTATATATATATATATATATATATATATATATATATATATATATATATGAATATATATATTTATATATATACATCTATATATCTACATATATCTATCTATATATATCTGCAGCTGTGGACAAAAATACCGATCCATCATTTGCTCGAAGTAATATGAAACTCGCATAAAATATTTGGAAAACGTTTTGAGTCTGAAGGCTGGGAGTCTATGTTTCAGCAATTATCGCTCAGTGTGTCGGTATTCATCGTAATGAAATAATTTAATCCACTTCTGTAACGTCACATATACTTTCTGTCCACCTGTCTTTTCATTTATATAAAAGTAAAATGATCCCTATTTGTTCTTCTTTGTCACAGAATCAAGTACAGTAGCTACCTTATGTAATGACAGTAATGAAGGGAAGAAAAAAACGGAAAAAAGAAAGGAGAGGAAGAAGCAAGTAAGGAAGGAAGGAAGCAAGCGAGGAAGGAAGAAGTAAGAGGGGAAGGAGGAAGGAGAGAGGAGGGATGCTGGAGAAGGAGGAATTAAGGGAGTGAGGGAGGTAGGTGGTAGAAGGGAGAAAGGAAGGAGGAGGAATTGAAGGAGGAAGTAAGGAAGGAAATAAGGGAGGAAGTAAAGGAGAAATATAAGGGAGTCAGGGACAGGTGGAGCAGAAGACTATAAAAATGTGTCATAAAAGGTCTTTTTTTTCACTGGCGAGATTCTGAGATTAGGAAAGCAGAGGAAGAAATATGGGAGGAATCAAGGCAAATGAAGAAGCAGGAAAAGGAGAGGAAGAGGAGGAAAGTAGGTGAGTCAGAGGAGGGAGGGAGAGAAGGAGGGAAGGTGGGGAAATACTTTATATTAGATCGCTTTCAGAATTCACTGATTTTCCAGGAGCTTTAAGGAAAAGAAAGAGTAATAAGAACCAGAGAGAGAGAGAGAGAGAGAGAGAGAGAGGAGGAGGGGCAAATGGTCAGTAATTGTTGGTTTCTAGGAAGTTATTGTCTTACATACGGAAGGAAGAATAACAGGAGAATGAGAGAAGGGAGGAGGAAACGAAGGAAAGAAGAGGAAAGAGGGAGAGAAGGAAGAGTAAGAGGAAAGAGGAGGGTAAACGATCAATAATATTTTGTTTTCAGGAAGTGAGACATACGGAAGGAAGAAATTTAACAAGAGAGGGAAGAAGAACTGGAGGAAAGAAGAGAAGAGAGGGAGAGAAAGAGGAGGAGGAAGGAGGGAGAGAAGGAAGAGCAAGGAAGGGGAAAAGAGGAAGGAGGGAGAGGAAAGAGCAAAAGGATCAAATGGTCAAAATACGTTGTTTTCAGGAAGTCATTAGCCGTCAAGGAGATGAAAGAGACGGCACCTCTGCCTTCTCCTTCCCCGGCCCTTCCTTCTCTACGGCTTCATTCCCCTCCACCCAACATTGTCCAAGAGGCCGGATGCTGTTGGTTATGCCCCTCCAGACTTCTCTTATGGCCTCACGGTTTCAGGGCTCCAGGGATTGCAGTTAAAAATTCTGTGGCTTAAATAAATTCCCTCTTCGTATATGGATATTGTTTTAAATTCTCTCTGAATTATATGTAATTAAGTCCTATCTTTTCCAGTTTATATATATTTTTCCTTTTATTACTTCCTTTTTCCTGTATGATATTTATTTTCTTTTAATTATCTTTCCTTTTATTCTTGTAATTCCCTCTTCCTGTATTCTCTAAAAGTCCCACTTCCTGTCTGTACTTTTTTCTTTAATTTCCTTCTTCCTGTAATGTATATATGATTCCCTTTTTTCCCCTGCACTGTATATATATTTGCCTTAAATTTCCGCTTCCAGTATCATGTGTTTTTCCATTACAATTCCTCTTCCTGTATTATACGTATTTTTCTGTAAATTTCCATCACCTGTATTATGTGTACACTCTCTTAAATTCCTTCTTCCTGTAATATAAGTGTATTCTTTTACATTCCTACTTCCTGCATTATACGTATTTTGCTATAAATTCCGTTCTCCCCCTATTTTACGCCTTCCTTCAGATTTCCTCCTCCTTATTATACGAATTGTCCTTAAAATTCCTGGTTCTTGTATTATATGTATTACCATTTTAAATTCCCTCTTTTATTCTGTAATACTTCCTTAACTCCGTTACATTTTTTTTTTTTTTTTTTTTAAATCGGGGCGAAGATACACTTGACAGGTTGGTGATGACTGGTTGAATGCAATATGTCCGAATAACATCGTTGTGGTAATCGTTGTGGTATTTATCTAAAATACAGCGATGTTATTCGGACATGTTGATTTCAGTCAAGCATCACCAACCTGTCAATCGTATCTTTGCCTTGATTTTAAAAAACTGAGTGTAGTGTCTGAGGGGGACACTTTCACGAGATGAGGTTGGAAAAATCTATGCAAACATCCATTAACCCCCTCGCTATCCCCCGAAATGAGGATGGTGGACTGCAGAAGGACATCCAGCTTGTAGTCCACCTGGTGCACGTTCACATGAGGCTAGGACCACAAAAACAACAACAATAACAACAATAACCCCTTCGGACCAAGAACTCATTTTACTCATTATATTACCTTTATGTTGTGGTGTTTTCATGTGACTTTCCGCTGAATGACAAGCTTAATGATGAGCCAAATAATGATAATAATAATAATAATAATGATAATAATAATAATAATAATTTTTTTTTGCCGAAGACATCATTTACTGCGAACGGCAAGATTAACCACAACTTGCACACCTGGGCCTGTATTCTCTTCGCTTAAGGAAGCTCCCTAACACCTCTTCCTTAGCGATTTATTCTTGGATATCAGGGGTTATTATCCTTCTGTACGTTATTTACGCTGAGGATGGCTATATTAGAACGAATTATGTAACACAGAACAGGGCTGTAAAGTGTATGAAGCAGAATAAATCGTTTAAGAAAAGGTGTTAGGGAGCTTCCTAAACCAAGGAGAATTAAGGCCCTGGTGATCTCGTGGCTTAACACGTTTTAAGGCCGTGTCACACCAGATGCGACGCTAGCTACGCTGTGGATGGGAAGCGACGTGGCTTTCAGTTGCTTGTTTTGTTTTGAGTAAAGGCAGATTCACACTGGATGCTATGCGAGCTATTCTATGGACGCACGCTAGCGATGCTTGCTATTTGTTTACACTGGAAGCCATGCCGGCTAGGTTCGTTGCATACGTTATGAGAGATACTGGTCACGGTCAGTTGTTTTTGACAGTTTGTTCGCTGCAGCTATGGAGGAGAGTACGAAGTGGTTCTGTGAGGAGGAGCTGTTATTGCTTACTTTAGCCATTTCCATAAAAAGGAGAAGGAAATGGGTACACGAGACATCATTTATATGCCAGAGAGAGAGAGAAAGAGAGAGAGAGAGAAAGAGAGAGAGAGAGAGAGAGCATACATATAGGTGAATCTAGTGAGCTGATAAAATTATTTACATTGCCTTATGTTTATTTTCATATATGGAACGTGCCAGAAAATGTGGCTTATGTTATAAAACATGACTTGTGTGTTACATCATTTATATGCCAGATGATATGTCCTTTGTCAGCAAATAACACACCATCCATGTCAACAACTTTTGCAATCTCCTGCCAACAGCAGTCCTTCTTTACCACATCCCGATAATCTTCGGAAGTCATGTCATATAAGCACGGATATTTCCGTACTTCTTCAGTAAGTTGCTCCATTGCGTCCTGTAGCAGCCGTCTGTCCGTACCGTACTCGTCCGAGGGGCAGGCAGACTGTGTGGCGTGAGACTGTCATGGGGGGCTGGGCTGGCGTCGGCACGGCCACTAGTGCGTATGGACGATGGAAGCTATGGCAAGGAAAATCGCCGGAAGAGCGATCATCAGAGCTATGCCCACGATATCGCAAGCATTGGTTCCATACCATCGCATCCGGTCTAGGCAACCCTGATGAAAATAACACAAGCGATTTCACAGCCACGTGGCTAGCGTAATTAGCATAGCTCGCATAGCTTCCGGTGTGAATCCCCCTTAAGGCTGTTTAGACCAGATGAGATGATATGTAACGGTCACGTGCGACGTCACTTGCATAGCGTTCCAGGCTGCCGCCTCCGCTATTTTTCTCGACATAGCTTCCGCCACGCATGCGCACTAGAGCGCTTGAGGAGTTGGTTTTCACAGTCTGCCAGGCTGCAATGGCCCAAAGGGTTTATTTCACTGATATTATGACCAAAATCCCTCTGAGAATGCATAGTGTAACTTTTCCCTAATCGCTTGTCCCAAATTGGTGTCATTAGGAAATAAGTCCAAAGTACTCATTGTAATCTACTACTATATGTGAAAGGAGAGAATATTTTAGTTTCCCCACTTAACAAGAAGGAGAATGGGATTGTTTACCTTTTTATTTACGTAACTAAGAGGATTTTCCCACCGTTTATTATAAAATGTGATCTGACAAATTCCCGAGAGTTGCTTACTATGGAATCTGTAATTTTTCTAATACATAAACCTAATATGGAGTGTGAAAGAACCATGGCTTTGGTTGTTTTGGGTGCCTGGGTTGGCCTTGAACGGCTGTCTTTGCCTGGGAATGGCTGCTTGGGCCGAGACTGTTTCGTGGAATTGTAGAGGTAAGATTAATCCTCAATGGCCACAATTAAAGTAAAATAAACTAATGAGACAGGGGCTGTATGGTATATACTGTCAAAATATCATGCCAGTATCCCAAAACTAGACATAGCTTTGTTCTTTTCACTCAGGGGTCTTTGTGATGCAGATGAGGCTCCTAGTTTTATAAGAGGACAAAGATAGGAACCCGTTTATGTAAGTTACAGTACTTATGCCAGTATCAGTGAATGTATCGTGACATAGAAATGTACTTAACTGTGAAATACCTAGTTAAGCTAAGGAGTAAGATAGGAATACTCAATGTATGTTCCTTATTATCCAAAGCAGAGCAGTTTTGGTTGGACAGTAAGTAATATTAAGGATTAAATGTTCCTAAGTATAATATTAAATTTATAGGAACGGGTTCGAATGTTCGAGGGTTAGAGTGTTGGAGAAGATTTACCGAGATTTGGACGTCCAGAGTCGTCAGGGACGGTTTCTAGGCCATGGACACTTAGGGAACCGTGTCCAAGGAAGGAGGGATAAGTGGATGACTCAAGGTGCTGTGATAAGTGGATGACTCATGGTGCTATATTAAGTATAAGTGGATGTTGTACTTAGTACTCAGTATATTTTTTTCATTTTTATACTCTACTATTCTAGTGTTAATAAGTAATGTAAGTCCCTAATTTGAGTTTCCTTTATAACTACCTCCTCACAATGATCATGCACTGCATTATTACCCCTTTTTAATTAGTAAGAGGGATTTTAATAATAAGGGCTAACCTTCGTCGAGGATTCCCTGAAGTCTGAGATAAGAGAGATTGACGAGAGGGAAATCAACTTTCTTAGAAGAGGAAGAAGGGAGGGTCCTTACAAGGCGCCTTTGTCAGTGCGGGACAGACGATCTCAGTCACTCTGACAATTGATGAGAGCAGACATAGGAAGCACAGTGGAGGGATAGAGTTTGTATCTTGTTTTTGGACATCTCGTTAAACCAATGACATGACTACATTAAACTGAGTGGGAGAGTCTAAAATATTGTCTGAATTCTTCCTCACCGCCTTAAAGTTCTGAATAAGGAAATGGTATTCGCTCAACTTAGTCTTTTCACATTTGTCTCATGTATCCATTTCTGTTTTCATTTTCTTGGAAATGGCTAGAATGGGCAATAATAGTTCTACTTCCTCCTCCTCCTCCTTCTTCTCCTCCTCATAGGACCACTCGGCACTGTTTTCCAAGGCTCCAGTGATACAAATGATAGCAACATCCACAACGTAACTCGTTGGCATCGCTTCCGGTATAAAAAGTCACATCGTAAGTATCGCGAGCGTGCGTCTGCAGTGTAACTGGCATTGCATCCGCTGTGAAACGGCCTCTAACCGGATGTGGCCTAAAAAGGGTGTTATCCAAGAAGTGGTTGCTTACCGTGCAAATAATTTCGTTCAGGAAAAGGTGACTGCTGACCACCTTAACCTAACTACTCTTATGACCTATTTCTTTTTTTTAATCTTTGCAGACACCAGACGATTTTATTAAGATTAGGAGAGACGTTTGATTATAAGAGAAAACCAAACGCCTATAACTGCATGCCTTACAAGGTTTTACATGATCTCGTTCAGGAAAAGGTGACTGTTGACCTCCGCCTTAACCTAACTACTCTTATGACCTATTTTTTATTTAATCTTTTCAGACACCAGGCGATTTTATTCAGACTAGGAGAGACGATTGATTATAGGAGGATTAAAACCAAACGCCTTTAACTGCATGCCTTACAAGATTTTTCATGATCTTATTAAAATCCTCGAGTGATAGAGTGATCCACAGATAAGTCACTGGCATGAGGAGTTAAATTCTGGATTAAGTAACCTAAGCATGGGTCTCTAAATTCCTGATGAGGCAATGTTGGAGTGAATGATGAACGGCGCCTGGTGGATTAGTGGGTTTAGTGGTTTGAATACTCCAGTCGGAGTGACAGCCTTGACACCAAAAAAGGCTCGATATGCACAAGGAAATCTGCAAATGGGGCCATGCAAGCTCTGGATGGAAGAAAAGGTCTGTATTCTTGTCGGTTAGGGAAGCTCCCTAACGCCATTTCCTGAGGGATTTATTTTGATTACAACTCTTTACATTCTTCTGGGTCATTTAAACTTTTATTTACCTTACTCCTTGCATTCTCTTCTGCGTCATTTACATCATCATTTAAAAACCATCATACTCTGCATAAATCATATACAGATTGATATTATCCGGTTGTATCGAAAAATAACTCGCTAAGGAAGAGGTACAAGGGGGCTTCCTTCACGGACGAGAATACGGATCATTGCGTGTTGTGATGGGTCTGGTTCGTAAAGTCTCAACACCTGTGATACCGCAAGAAATACTGGAAGATCAGAGAAGGATTTTAGACGAGCGAAGAAGACCACCAAGGCTAATTTTGCATATATGTCAAAAGTGTTTGGTTCACGGCGAATCCAGTAATACCGATACGAAAAGCTGAGGGTGCAATGACCAATAATTATTATAGTGGTCAAATACACCGTCATATTAAGTTACAGATACCTTTATTGTACAGTATATACTCTTCTTGTATAATACATTTACCACATGAACTACTTGGTGAAATAAAAAGGCCCTGATGCTTACCCTAGTGACTCGACGATATATTTATTAATTTATTTACTTAGCTGCCGTAGCAGAACATTTAATATCTACCTAAAAAACATAAAAGTAGACATCTACACTCTTGCAATATTTTGTTATCTTGTTTCTTAGTCGTAAAGTCTTAAAGAATGAAGCATTTCTGTAAATGTAGATGTTTCCATAGCTTTACATATACTTTTAAAACTAAAGATAACAACTAATGATTCATTATCTATTTACGAACCTAAATGAACCAGAGGCTTTGGACAGCTTGAAGCAAGGGTATCATGAGGCAGATCATTTAAGCCGTTGGAGACCATCGTACGGCCCGACAGCGGTTTACCCGATGAAAAAACGTGGGCCACCTCATGGATTAGACCTGAAATGTGTTAGTGCATATCTTATTCCAACCAGAACTGTACTTGTCATATACTGAGACAAAATTGTCAGGGTGGAAACTTCACGAGCAGTTCCTATATTCGCCCTTTTTCTTTGATTAATTGAGAAACGCTCATCAGGAGTAACTTTGGTGAAATGAGAGCGCTCTGAGAGTGCATACCTCCGCCAAGACAGCATCATTCTCCTTTTCATGTTTTTCACGGCGTTGTTCTTAACCTCTGAACTTTTTCTTGTTGCCAACAAATACTGCAGTCACACCGACCACACACACAGAAACCAGACACGCACACATGAGACAAAAAATATAATCACCAGGGCTGAGGAACACAGCCTTGTTCACCCTCCACATATATACACTTTACTCTGAGCGCCTGCCCTGGTGTTACCACAGACGTCAGTGCAAATAAAACTACCTTTGCAGGCGGCACCAGAAATGAGAACATGTGTGTGTGTGTGTGTGTGTGTGTGTGTGTGTGTGTGTGTGTGTGCGGACTGGCTGATACTCTCGCCTATCTGGGTGTAATTTGCATTCTTCAGCCAGGCCATTGTATTAACTCTCTAATGGTCGGGACAGCTTTAGGACTCAGTTGTACCTTAAGCCAGATGATTACCAGCCGCGATAGCGAACATGGTATTATTTCCAGTTTTGTGTGTGTGTGTGTGTGTGTGTGTGTGTGTGTGTGTGTGTTAGCACGATAATTTCTCAACCGCTCAAAGTATCATCACAACGTTTTACAGGTGTATAGGAGGGAAAAAAATCGATCACGAGTTATCAATCGGTGAAAGTAGGTCAAGGTCTGTGTGTCTGTTAGCACGATACCTTCGCAACCGCTCAAGATATCAACACAAAATTATACTGGTGTGTAGCAAAGATGATTCTCCTAAGAGTTCGCAATCGGTGAAAGTAGGTCAAGGTCTGTGTGTCTGTTAGCATGATACCTTCGCAACCGCACAAGATATCAACACAAAATTATACTGGTGTGTAGCAAAGATGATTCTCCTAAGAGTTCGCAATCGGTGAAAGTAGGTCAAGGTCTGTGTGTCTTTTACCACGATAACTTCGCAATCGCTCAGGATATCATCACAAAATTTTACAGGTGTGTAGTATGGACGAAAACCTCCCACGAGTTCGAAATTAGTGAAAGTAGGTCAAGGTCAAAGCCATATTCCGAGCCGCGCTAGATATGTTATAGGCTCTCGGCTGGTGTGATTCCCCCATGGGGGGGGGGCTCTAGTGTTAAATTTAGAGTCAGAGGGAGCCTGGGAGTGTTTACACTGATATCATTAGCACTCTTTTGGTTGGCTGAGTCTTGTGTTATATTGCAATTGTGGCCAGATGACTGTGTGTACCTGGGAGAGAGAGAGAGAGAGAGAGAGAGTTAAGAGGGGGAACAAAACCGTAGTCAGTTACTTTTCCTTTGTTCACCAGTTGTAAACTTCACTGTCTGGATTATAAAGCCCGAGAGAGAGAGAGAGAGAGAGAGAGAGAGAGAGAGAGAGAGAGAGAGAGAGAGAGAGAGAGAGAGAGAGAGAGAGAGAGAGGGAGGGAGAGAGAGAGAGAGAGAGAGAGAGAGAGAGAGAGAGAGTGCTGGTGTGGCCTAATTATTCACACGGAAGTAATATCGAAAGCTTGATAAGAACCAGGATTTATTGTGAAGAAACCTGGTATAATAACAGTAAATTGTCGTTCAATATCGCCCTTTACAACATTATGCTTTTCTTATAAGATAAATTAAGAGACAAATTAACCCGTTTGATCAACATTGCCACCCATAAAGCTGATTTCCTGGTTCCCTCCTAATTTACACTGCCAAACGTATCAGTAAAGTGTTGCTAGTAAGGCACACACACCTGACTTATTATTATTACGATTGTTTTATTAGTGATTGGCGTTCAGGGAAATTATTCCTGAGGTTTCTTTGCTACTGCTCTTTGACTTTTTGTAAATTATGTTATGTAGGTTTATATCCAAGGGTGGGTGGGGTTTATTGCTCACATAATGCCACTCAGGGAAGAGTGAGGCTGGTCACTCTCATCTTAAATGTCAGGACCAACTTGCCTAGCCAGGGGCTTCTACATTTCTCATGGGGCAACGTAAGATTGGATGATGAATGAATGATGTTCTGTGTGTGTGTGTGTGTGTGTGTGTGTGTGTGTGTGTGTGTGTGTGTGTGTGAGATTTAATGTTAAACAATGAATCTCTGGTCAGGAATATCTCATATGGAGCAAGTCTCAAAAAGTGCAATCGTGCACAGTTTTCTTTCTATATTTGCCATGATCATCCCTCGTCACGAAGAAGCGCAATGAAAAGGACGCACACCTGTATTATATATTTGCCTCTGACATTTTTCCCCCAAAAATTAATTACTAATTTCTCTGATAGCCCAGAACCATTATTTTTTTTTTTTTTTTTTTTTTTTTTTAATGATGCAAGTACATCTAATATGACACCAAAATTTAGACTCCATAATGTTGCTAACAGACAGACGATATCTACACACACACAAAAAAAAAAAAACAAGAAAAAGAAGGGCAAAAAATAGAACCTTCTTTGCTGAAGATCACTACTTTCTTCTCGCTCGGTAGATACATAATTCTGAGGCCTGTATCCTGGTGAACTTGGTAGGTTCCCTAGCATCACTCACTAAGCGATTGAGTTTGCATACAATATGTTACTGTATTTTGTATGTTACTTTTAGCTTCGTGCGATCAACATAGACTTATATAGGAAATTGTTGTCTATCTACCTATTGCCAGACACCTTAATCCCCTAAAAGACTGCAGCAAACAAATTTCCTTCACGTCCCTCTTTTCTCTGTTATTTGGCTGCCCTCCCTCCAACTCATACGATTATCTCTCATATATCTCTCCAGTCCATGCCTTCATCTCATCATTGGTCTGCCTCTCCATGTCTCCCTTTTGGTAAAATTGCATAAATAACATAGTGTAAATTGTTAACATAGCATAAGTAACATACAGGTGACTGTTAACATTGCATAAATAACATACAGTAGATTGTTAACATTGCACAAATAACAAGCAGTAGTTTGTTAAAATTGCATAAATAACATACAGTAGATGGTAAACATTGCATAAATAACATACAGTAGATTGTTAACATTGCATAAATAACATACAGTAGATGGTAAACATTGCATAAATAACATACAGTAGATTGTTAACATTGCATAAATAACATACAGTAGATGGTAAACACTGCATAAATAACATACAGTAGATTGTTAACATTGCATAAATAACATACAGTAGATGGTAAACATTGCATAAATAACATACAGTAGATTGTTAACATTGCATAAATAACATACAGTAGATTGTTAACATTGCATAAATAACATACAGTAATTGTTAACATTGCATAAATAACATACAGTAATTGTTAACATTGCATAAATAACATACCGTAGATTGTTAACAATGCATAAATAGCTGAGTACATAGATAAAGCTGCATTAATAGCCGGCACGTTTTTGTTAATATTGCAAAAAGTAACATAGAGGATATTAATGATTGATGTGTCATAGGATTTGATCTAAATAATGGATTCTTAGCGCCAGGTATCAAAGTCTATATGCCATTACTTCCAAACCATGATCTATGGTTATAGTGATGGAATAGCCACAAAAACGGAGAAAAGAGATTGACAGGAAAAGGTACAAACACAGTATAACCAGCAGGAGACATTAAAATACATAAGATATAGCTCTAAAAAATCAAAAAAATCTATTGTATAATATATATAACCAAGGTCCGTATTCCTGTCGGTTGAAGAAGCTGCCTAACACCTTTTCCTAAGCAACTAATTTTGTTTATTACACATTTCTACCCTCTTCTGTGTTACAAATAATCCTTCCAATATCGCCATACTCTGCACAAAAATCGCACAAAAGGTTATTAACAACCCATATCCAAAAATATATCGCCAACGAAGACGTGTTAGGTACCGTCCATACCTGATGACAATATGGGCCTAAATGCCGCACAAATGACCAATACGAGTAAAAAACATCTGAAGTTCCACAGAAAAGGTGAGGTTTAATAGGGGGGAATAAATAGGCAAGGAAGAGGTGCTGAGGAGCCTTCTTAATCGACAAGAGAAAGGCATCCATGTTCTCGTCGGGTAAGGAGGCTCCCTAGCACCTCCTCCTTAGCGATTTATTTTGGGGTATGGCTTGTTAATATCATTTTTTATGTTATTAATGCATAGTATGGCAACGTTTGAAGGACTTGCATAATAGAATAGGACAGTAAGGTGCAGTAGTAAAATAAATCGCTTAGGAAAAGGGAGCTTCCTTAACCGACGACACTATGGGGCTGGGTGTGGGTGAGTGGGTGGCAATGCTGGGCCAGGCTTTAGCACAGGCGTCAGTGCCAATAAAATGACCCTTCCAGGCGGCACCAGAAATGACAACACTGAGCTGCGGACTGGCGGATACTCTCGCCTTTCTGGGTGTAATTTGGATTCTTCAGCCAGGCCAATGTATTAACACTCTAATGGTCGGCACAGCTCTAGGACTCTATTGTACCCTAAGCCAAACGATTCTGTTTATTTTAGAGTCAGTGCGGGAGCCTGGGAGTGTTAATACTGTTATCATTAGCACTCTCTTGGTTGGCTGAGTCTTGTATTATATTGCAGTTGTGGCCAGATGACTGTCTTTATCTGAGAGAGAGAGAGAGAGAGAGAGAGAGAGAGAGAGAGAGAGAGAGAGAGAGAGAGAGAGATGCGTGAGGCAGACAGTATTACAAGTGTTGATTTATGAAGCAGGGAAGTTAATAAAGGGTCAGGACACCGTAACTCACAGGCAATGGAGGATATGTTTGGAGCGGCCCTGTCCATCTGTCACTCACTAATGATTTGCGGAAGCGAGGTGTTTCACTCCCCGTTGACTTTAACGCAGGCACACCATACCACACCATACCAAGATAAACCACCCCAGCACACTACACTATACTGAACTACACCACACCACACCTCCCAGTCTCACCACACCACACCACACCACACCACACCACACCACATCACACGACACCATAGCATACCATACCATACCACATCACACCATACCATACTACACCATGCCAAATCACCCCAGCACACTGCACTACATTACACCAAACCACACCACACCATACCATACCACACACCACCACACCATACCATACCACACCACCACACCACGCCACACCACGCCACACCACACAACATCATACCACACACTACCACACCATACCATATCACACACCACCTCACCACGCCACACCACACCATACCATACCACACACCACAACACCATACCACACATCACCACACCATACCATACCACACACCACAACACCATACCACACACCACAACACCATACCACACACCACCACACCACGCCACACCACACCACACCATGCAACACAACACCATACCACACACCACCACACCACGCCACACCACACCACACCACACCACACCACACCACACAAACACCACACCATACCATACCATACCACACACTACCACACCACACCACATCGCACATCAAAACCATATCAAACCACCACACCACACCACACTACACCACTTCACACCACACCTTCCACTCTCACCACACCACACCACACTCACACCACATCACTCAAAATCACCCTCCCAGACCACACCACACCAAGGCCCGTGTTTTCGCCGATTAACGAAGCTCCCTAGCACCTCTGCCTTAACGATTTATTTTTGGACATGGCTGGTTAATATCTTTTCCTATGTCATTTATGCAGAGAATGGCGATACTGAAAAGATTTATGTAACGCAGAAGAGAGCAGTAAGGTGCAATAAACAAAATAAATGGCTCAGGAAAAGGTGTTAGGAAGCTTCCTCAACCGACGAGAATACGGGCCCAAGAGCATCATTTGAACGTCCCTGAAGCTCCCGCACCCAAGTAGTTTTGTACTTGATAAGCTTACTGTCCCAACTCAGATTGTACTCATTTTATTTTTATTTCATGTTGCGAAGTTAGCCTAAGCACCTGACCGGAACTTTTTGGTAGAGCACAGTACTGTCTCACGTCTTATATTAATTTTACTCTAAAATAACTTGAAAATTATTTGTGAAAATCTAAAGATTTCTGGGCTGGGCTAAGCCCCCAGTGTTTCAAGATCCTAAATAAGCCCCTGAACCCTACTGTCTCTTAAATAAGCCCTATTGTCCCTTTAGTAAATCCTATTGTCCCTTAAATGTATCCTATTGTCCCTTTAATAAACCTATTGTCCCTTAAGTAAACCTTATTGTCCCTTAAATAAACCCTATTGTCCCTTAAATAAACACTATTGTCCCTTTAATAAACCTTATTTCCCTTTGTCAGTATCTGTCACTTCCAAAAACCAAAACTCCCCCACCCGGTAACACATACTGGATTCTCTCTCTCTCTCTCTCTCTCTCTCTCTCTCTCTCTCTCTCTCTCTCTCCATACACGTAGCCACTGGGGGGGCAGGGGGGACAGTTTACCCCCCCTGAGAAAATCTGGGGGAAATGCTGAAAGGGATTTTTGGCATAGTTCTTGTATGACAATAGTTTTCCTAATTTTTCCACTTGTATATTAAACAGTATTATCTATTTCCAAAAATATTTATGTGGGAGCAATAATTTCCTTTGAAACTGAAAGCTACACTAAATATGATAAACCCCTTTAGAAAAAAATGACAGGTTATAACTAAACAGTTTCCCCTATCACCTTAGATTATGTGGTTAATATTAGAGCTCTAATGATGTTTTGCACTTGAATCCTGATGAGGTGTAAAAATGGCCTTGCTGTCCCCTCAGCCACATCCTCTCACCCTGCAACAGTATCCTCTCACCCTGCAGCCAGTTGCAAACAAACACAACACAATAATTGTTACAAAACGACTGAAACAAGCAGAATTTTTGAAGACTGCATGAAACCATTTTGATCACTTCAGATTACATTTTAGAAGGTAAGCAGATATAAATAGGTGTGCCAGGGGCCTCGTTTGAGTGGGGGACAGGGGGACGTGTCCCCCCCCCCCAAACACACATTTTGGAGCCTGGGGGACAGAGTATCTTTTGTCCCCCCACTTTTCTAGGTGAGAATTTTCAGGATGAATAGCTTTCCGCCGTTTTTGTCTTTTTTTTTTTTTTTTAATTCATACGGGAAAAATCCTTTCTATGCAGGGGGAGGCGGTGGCTCAATCGGTAGAGAGGTGGCCTGCGGTTCTACCGGACCCAAGTTCAAATCCCCGCTGGGACAGGGAACAGTTTAAGGATTTGAATTTCATGTAAAGCAGACTTTACCGATCTACCAGATCCGCCGACATGTCGTAAAAATACCCCCGCTAATACCAATACACCAGTCCTATATGAGACAGCCCTAGCATGTATTCAATTAGGACGGTGGGTGTTAGCGCCGAAGTGGTGACATGTAGAGGTGTATGATACGTAGGAGGACTATTGGACCTTGGGAGCAGGCTGTGAAGCCTATGACCAGAGTCACACACACACACATATATATATATATATATATATATATATATATATATATATATATATATATATATATATATAATACAGTTCAGGTGATATGAAAATCATTCCCTGCTGAGCGGGGCAGGTCGAGTGGTCACCTAAGTCAAGGATTAAGAGAGGTTAATTCCACCAGATGTATTTACTTAGGTCAGTCTTGACGTATGCACCACCCCTGATGCCTGAGCCAATGAGAATCAAACTAAACGAACAAGTAGTGGAAAACAGAATTTCTATTGGCTACCACCACAGCAGTAGCACAAAACAGAATACCAGGCTGGTGGTGGCGCCTGCAGCAGTGAATTTTAATTTACATATATGTGCTAAGTGGAGAGAGAGAGAGAGAGAGAGAGAGAGAGAGAGAGAGAGAAAGAAATACAAAACCGCAAAGGAAAACAGAAACAAGCGATACGAATGTGGGAAAGTGTGTGTGTTTGGGACACTCACGCCAGATCTCGAGTTTTCATTGACCTATCCATTCCGCCATTTTTCTCCCAGCAGCCAATCAAAATACAGCGTTTATTTCCGAATATAAACAGATAGTATGGACGCCATTGCCTCTCGTATGGTTGGTGGTGTGCCGATGTGTGGTATATTTCATCATAATTTCGTAGGTTATTACGCAAAATAGCTGTGCTTCCTGATATGTGCAGATGCGGTAGGGCCTTAGTGTGACTTTGCTTTTTCCAGTACTAAAAGTGCACAAAAAAATCTGTGGTACCGAGGAAAAAAAAAATTGAGGTAGAACGGACGGAAGTTAGCACGCATATATCGATAATAATACCATCTACGAGAGTGACCGTGATGACCAGTGATACTAATGACAAGATGTCTTTGCTATGGAAGCTCCAGTGCCTTCTAATTTATTGCTGTTGTTTCCTTTTTCTCTCTAATGAAAGAGGAGACCTCTGGTAACATTATGTACTTTTTTTACATACCTCTCCTCTGAAAGGATTATTAGCTATTTACTTAAAGTTACTCCAAGAAACCTGTGAATATGCGAGGAAAAGATAGTTTTTCTTTAAGACATTGGAACATATGCGACAGGAATGATGTAATTTTATTTCTCATGACATAAAGCATCAAATCTAGGAAACTTTGTGGTGATAGGTATTTTTGGGAAATATTCCAAGTGTTTGCCCCCCCTGTCAAAATTCTGGATACGCCATTCTCTCTCTCTCTCTCTCTCTCTCTCTCTCTCTCTCTCTCTCTCTCAGCTTAAGGATTCCCCTAACACCTCGCACGTGCAAGATAAGCTGTGCATCGAGCGCATTTATATGCTAATTGTATATTATTCACTTGTACGGTATGTAATCGTATGTTTTATTAATAACACAATGGGGAATAATAGTGTAGTGTGCAAAAGATAACGCCTATTAAAGTGAAGAGGATACGGCTCCATACCTCAGCAACTGGGAAGGACAGCTCAGAACGCAAAAATAAGTATAGTACAAGGAAAGATTTCGGTAAGGACGCTAAACTGAAGGCAAGAAAGGCAGGACAAGATAACAAGATAGGTTAGCAGGGAAGTAGTAATATAAACATAGGAAAGGAAAAGAGATTCTCTGTGTATTAACGGAAGGCAGCTCGTAACAGAAGGAATGTAACTGAAGAAAGTGTGAAGAAGTCTTTAGGTGTACAACTATTAAAACACACACACACACACACACACACACACACACACACACACACACACACAGGGCTATGATAACTTCTAAGCCTATTGATTTTCTAGGGTGTAAATCTTGTCATGAGGGTTATAGTGCTGAATAAAATCGTAATTTGAAAGCTGGGTTATTAAAGGTCTATTACTCGTGGTCAAAAGAGTAGTCGAAATAGTAAATTTCCACTGCCATAGATTATAATACATTAATGTTAGAAAAAAAAAAAAAAAAGCTAATTCTCAACTAAAGGGTTAAATGCAGTCTTCTCCTGCTGCTCAACTCATCCATACACATCACAGTTCCAAACGACCTCTTTATGGAACTGAACCTCCTTTGGGTGTGCTATCTTTCATCCATAACTGATACATGGTAAATGAGTGTCTTATTGAATTTTAACTACTTCAGTCCCATGACGTGTTTTTAGATGTAAACAATGATATCAACTCTACAGTCTGTCACTGAGTAAGTCCGTGAGTAACTATGTAATATTTACATGTCACCGAATAGCCTACTATACTATTGTTACTCTAATCTGGACTAAAATTGTGGTCTTTCCATCTTAAATACTGAGATATAGCCGGAGATAAACACAAAAATTTGTTTCTAATTACGAAGAAGTGCTATAGAAAGGATTTAGAGCCACAATATTGTCTTTTTCTGTCAATGAATTACGTGAAATAAGCTGCAAAGGACTAAAATCTAAGCCAAGTTAAGATAAAAGAATCATAACTAGTGTATTAGCATACGCATTTTACTAACCTGGCCCGGATTTTTGTTCTTTTGTAGCATACTTCACGTAGCTCAGTGGCAGAAAGAGACACTGTTACCGGTTTACTTTCTTTCCATAACATTTCTCCGTGACTACCATGATATTCTGGCATTCATCTATTGTTGCAGCTTAGCGTTCACGACGGGGAGACAGCAGTCGTTGGCCAAGTTAGCGTTAAAAAAAAAAAAAAAAAAGGATTATAATGCACTACTAGTATTCCCTCACAACTGCGTGGGGGGGGGGAGGCTATTAAGGTTTCTTAATAGCAAGAATGCACTTAATAATCTCAGTGAATAACAGTAGAGATTTTTTTACATATTATTACGACGTCCAGACAATTTCATTATATTTAAGGGAGGCTTTCCAAACTCGTGACTTAAATATAGCTTCAGTAACCCTTTTCATTCCTTAAGGTCTGTAAATTGAGTAAACCGTCTGAAAGTAAAAAGCAAAAAATGAAAAATTATGCCACAGACTGAAAAGGTTAGTTTCATTCCTGTTTTCCCTCTCACTCACTTTATCCACTAAACATCAAGAATGTGGACCCACTTACACATATACTCGTACAATTACCATTAAGTTCCCCAGAAACAGGTTTTTGTCTATCTATCTATATACCTAGGCTGCTTCCCCCAAGGAAAGGGAGGTAGCCGAGACAGGACGACACACTCCCCATTTACTCATCCATTCAAACACATGCATTCGCATCTTAGCCCCAAAGGGGAGAAGGAACAGATCCTCACCGCATCACACGGCACAAGGGTCAACTGCGAAGTGCAATCAGTGACATCCGCAGCAGGGCCCGACAGCAGAGCTGGTTTACCCCTGCCACATCATAATAGACCCATCCCCTTACCTGCACCTGACCTGACTAGCTGATCAGACCAAATGCGGGAGAATATCCCCTCAGGGCTGCGTCATCATTTATTCATTCACAATTTCTCTCCATTTATTTCTGTCACGCACAGCCACTCTTCCTTGCTCAACAGACATCCCTCTCGCATCCAGCGCTCTCTTCACACTGTCCATTCATCCTATTCATGGTCTCCCACTCAGCCTTACACCTCTCACATCAGATCTAGTTATCTTTTTCACCAATCGCTCATTATCCATTCTCTCCATATGCCCAAACCATCGCAACACCCTCTGCTCAACTCTACCAGCCATCTCCCGAACAACTCCAGTTCTCCTTCGCACTTCGTCATTTCGCACTCGATCCATACGCGTCACTCCACACATACTCCTCAGACACCTCATCTCCATTACATTCAAACTTTTCCTCTCTGCTACACCCATATTCCATGTTTCAGACCCATATAACGCAGTCGGTACCACAACACCCTCATACAGCCTTCTCTTTACATCCATTCTAAGTGAACGACATCTAAACACTTTCTTCATTCCTCCCAGCACCTTACCTACTTCATTCATTCTAAACTTCACTTCTGCATCTATTCTTCCATCCACAGCAACATGTGACCCTAAATATTTAAAACACTCTACCTCCTCAAGCAACTCACCATTCAAAACTATATTCATCCCCCTACCATCTACCATCCTCGTACACTGCATCGCTTTATTCTTATTCTCATTTACTTTCAATTTCCTCCTTTCACACACCCTTCCAAACTCCTCTACTAACTGTCTCAATCTCTCCTCTGTTCCCCAGAAACAGGTATTTGTATCTACAGAAATAACAATAGATAGGTGAAGAATCTGTTCCCTCATTTTCTTGTCCTTCCTGCAAAAGCCTTTCACAGTTAAGTGAAGGAATTGATCATGTGGCTGTTTATGCATCTTGGCTCACCACCGGATTGTATCGTCACAGAGATAACTACGTATATTAAGAATTATCCACGTATGAATCAATTGCTAGTGTTCCATTGCCCTTGTGTAAAAGTTATGGGAAAATAGACTTCAGCGTATGAAAGGCAGTTCATTAAAATTGTTAATCATTATAAACCAGGTGGTCAATACAAAGGTTATAAGCTGACTCTTGGTTCATGTCATTTCCCCAGAACTATCAAGAAAAACACAAAAACTTCTGATTTAAATTTGAATATGCAAATATTAATATCCCTCAGAAATGACTGTCATGGCATTCCAGAGCTGCTGCGCAAGCTTAAGAAATGGGGTTCAGAAACTTCATTTACCTGTACTTCAAAAATACCCTTAAAAAATGTGATAAACTATGTTCCTAGGCAACAAAAGTGACGAATACTGTTGAGCGAAAGAGCTGTATGGCCAGTGAAGAAAATGTATAAGGAATCTAGACTATTCATTCGTAACGCTGAACGAAAAGAAGAAGCAAAGTCTGCTTTGAAAATACGATGGTTATTTATTGTGGTAAAAAATTTCCATGGAATTTAACCTTCAGCTACATTTTGCGATTTAAAGAATAATGTGGGTATTTAGAGTTCTGAAGTAGCCAACTGCTGCCCAAAGTAAAATTCCTTTCTTTTGATGTAAACCCCATACAAGACGCAACTAAAATAAATTCCTAGCAAGCGTGCGTACATGCTGTTTGAATAACCTCACACAAGCCGTGTTGGCAAAAATACCTCGGTTAGCCTACACTAGTTTGGGCGGTCGAACAAGTAAAGATTTTGTATAGATAAATAATTCTGGCATATTAACAGGCAGTGAGGGAATTACTCTGTGATTATACATATGACAACTTACTCTTAATGAAGGCAATACTACTCTTAATGAAGGTAATTACCAAATTCTGTGCAATCCGTCTGCAAGTTAATTAGACATGCTTATTATTATGGATGCTCGGGGGACATGTCAATAACCCATAACACCAAGGCCTTGCGAGGACTGTGTTATCTCAGAGGTGGAAAACAGAGGATCACCAGGAGTAGGAGAAAAGGGACAGAGGAGTAGACTGTAGCACCAGTCGAGCAGGGCAGTACTCCCGAGGTGGATGGAAAGCTGATGACAGGGAGTGCTGGAGTTCCCGTTTCATCAGCCCTCAGGACTAGTTCCTGACCATCCCCCTTTGCTGAACTTTTTCAGTGTCTCAGTTACACAGAGAGTAGGCCAGCATGCTCTCCAGTACAAATTTCTCTAACTATCTTCACCAAACTACATGCAAAGTACACACTACACTTCCTTTTCAAAAATCAACAAAAATGGCGTCTATCAATCAAGCCTCGGAGTCCCCAGGGGGGGGGGACCATAAATGCCCCCGCCATCTGCCCCTCTCCCGGTGACGACTCAAGGTGCCTGGAACCACTGTCTGACTCTCTTCTTCTTCATTTCTGCAACATTCGCGGCCTTTCATCTAACTTTCGCTCTGTTGAGCACCACCTCTCCTCCTCTAAACCTCACCTTCTTTTTCTGACGGAGACTCAGCTGTCTGAGGCAACCGACAGCAAACCCTTTTCTGTATCCTCCTACTTTCTCTATACTCATTTCAAAGCCAAAGGTGGCTGTTGTGTATACATACACAACGACTTATCTTGCTCTCGTGTTCCTGAACTTGATTCTTCTGAATTCTCCACACTCTGGCTTCGGCTTTCCTGTCATTCTCTGACTAAATATATCTGTGCTGTTTACTTATCCCCTGATTCTACTGACTATCAAAAATTCTTCGACTATCTTACTTCTATGATGGAACACATTCTGTCCATTTCTCCTTTCTCTGAAATCTCCATTCTTGGAGATTTCAATGTTCACCACCACCTTTGGCTCTCCTCTCCTTTCACGGATCCACCTGGTGAACAAGCCTACATCTTTTCTATCCTTAATGACCTAGAGCAGCTTGTACAGCACCCTACCCGAATCCCTGACCGCCTTGGAGAGAGCTCCAACATACTTGACCTCTTCCTCACAACTAATCCTTCTACTTACTCTGTTAATCTTTTCTCTCCGTTGGGCTCCTCCGATCACAACCTTATTACCTTAACCTGTCCTATCACTCCAGTACGGCCTGTGGACCCTCCAGGGAAACGTCGTCTGTGGCATTTTGGAGCCGCGAACTGGGAGGCCCTCAGGCAGTACTTGATTTTCCGTGGAATGATTATTGCTTCCATGGCCGGGAGCCATCTGAGTGTGCCTCGCGCATTACGGAGGTTATTCTCTCGGGCATGGAAGCATACATTCCTTTCTCATATCCTTTGACTAACGCAAGAAAGCCTTGGTTTAATCACGCTTGTTCTAATGCTGTCCGCAACAAGGAGAGGGCCTACAAAAGGTACCGGAGCCAACCCACCCCTGAATCACATCATCTTTACGTTTCTGCCCGGAATCGTGCTAAGTCTGTTCTTCGCTCTACTAAAAAATAATTTCATCCATACTAAATGCTCTCAACTCTCCAACTCGAATTCTTCCTGCTCCTTCTGGCACCTTGCCAAAAATCTTTCTAACAACTTTACCTCATCATCCTTCCCTCCTCTTTTCTACTCTGATGGTTCTGTAGCTATTTCTTCTACTGATAAAGCAGATCTCTTCGCACAGACTTTCTCCTCCAATTCCACCTTAGACGATTCCGGTGCTGTTCCTCCATCACTTCTCCCCTCTGACTTCCTCATGGCTGACATTAAAATTTCTTCAGTTGATGTATTTTCTGCCATCACTGGCCTCAGTACTAACAAGGCATATGGGCCTGATGGGGTCCCTCCTGTTGTTCTCAAGAACTGTGCTTCTGTGCTTACACCCTGCCTAGGCAAACTCTTTCGCCTTTGTCTGTCAACTTGTACCTTTCCTTCTTGCTGGAAGTTTGCTCTCATTCAGCCAGTCCCAAAGAAGGGTGACCACTCCCAACCCTCCAACTATCGTCCAATTGCTTTAACGTCCTGTATTTCAAAAGTTTTCGAGTCAATTCTTAATAGAAAATTTTAAGGCATCTTTCCTATCACAACCTTCTTTCCGATCGTCAGTATGGGTTCCGTCAGGGACGCTCCACTGGCGATCTTCTCACCTATCTTTCAGACTCCTGGTCATCCTCCTTTCGGGACTTTGGCGAAAGTTTTGCCATTGCACTTGACATCTCAAAGGCTTTCGATCGAGTCTGGCATAAATCTTTAATTTCCAAACTGCCCTCCTACGGTTTCTATCCTTCTATCTGTGCCTTCATCGCTAGCTTCCTTTCTGGTCGTTCTATAGCAGCTGTTGTAGACGGCCATCGTTCTTCTTCTAGATCTATCAACAGTGGTGTTCCTCAGGGCTCTGTCCTATCACCAACTCTCTTCCTTTTATTCATCAATGATCTTCTAAGCTGTACATCTAACCCTATCCACTCATACGCTGATGACTCCACCCTTCACCTTTCCATTCGGTTTCCGCAACGCCCATCTCAACAGTTACTTCAAGAAACAAGGGATGAGGCTATGGCACACCTAATGTCTGACTTGGCTCGTATCGCTGACTGGGGTAAAAATAATATGGTTGTCTTTAATGCATCTAAGACTCAGTTCTTACACCTATCAACCCGACAAAATCTTCCACAGGTATACCCATTAATGTTTAATAATATTCAGCTGAATCCTGCATCATCCTTGAACATGCTTGGGGTTTCATTTACTCAGGACTTATCTTGGAAAGATCATATTACATCTCTTGTAAAATCTGCTTCCAAGAGATTGGGTGTGCTAAGCCGCTCTTTCTTTACCCCTGCACAATTGTTGACTCTATACAGAGGTTTTATCCGCCCCTGTGTGGAGTACAACTCTCATGTGTGGGGAGGCTCCCCACATACAGCTCTTCTCAATAGGGTGGAGTCAAAGGCTTTTCGTCTCATTAACTCTCCTCCTCTTACTGACCCCTTCAACCTCTGTCTCTTCGCCGCACTGTTGCATCTTTATCTCTTTTCTATCGCTACTTTAATGGTCACTGCTCCTCTGAACTGTCTGCTTGCATTCTTCCACCTCTACGACGGGCGCGTAGCACCCGTCTGGCAGCAAACTCTCATCCCTTTTCTGTCCAACTCTCTAATGCAAGAGTTAACCGTTACTCCCAGTCTTTCATTTATGCAACAGGTCAGCTCTGGAACTGTCTCCCTCTGTCTGTATTTCCTGCTGCCTGTGATCTCCAGTCTTTCAAACGCAGTGTGTCCAGGCATCTCAAAATGATCGGATCTTGAATTAGGCTCTCTATTGTATTTTGTTTTTCTCTTGGAAGGAACTGTTACTGCGGGCCACGGCCTTTGGTTCCTTCTTCCTCGCATTAAAAAAAAAAAAAAAAAAAAAAAAAAAAGAATACTCTATGACGCTCTTCTGACTCGTACCTGCGTTCCAGATGCCTTTCATTCATAGACATTCTTTTTAATTTTTGTTATGGTTTAGCTGTGAGAAAACAAATATCCTTAAAAGAAAATATTGTACTCTGTACTATTTAATTTCCTGTATGAGCAAATTTAGTGGTATACTCTAAAGGCCATAAATGTCTGATTAAAGAAGAGGTGTAACAGCTGTCATTATCGCCGAATAGGAGGATATAAGATCACACACACACACACACACACACACATTAAAAACAATAAAAAATAACACCCATTATAACTTCAGCTCATTGAGCAAGCTTGGCCAGAGTGTGTTGCGTAATTTCTTAGGGGACTACCACAGGTGTCCGTGCGTCGCAGTAATTTAATCAAATTTTCATACTCTTATTTTGGCGGAGGGTCCACAATGAGGGCATTGTTGGTGGGGGAAGGGAATGAGTGTCGTTTCTGCAAAAATACATTTACATGCCTGAGGTCCTGAAATAATGATGTGAGATTATAATCTTCCAGTTCTTTTTAATTTATGGGCTTGCTTGATACGATCTCCGCTGACAGCTTCGAGGCAGAGTAAAAGAATTATTTACTGCAATTGTACAGCATGTCATTATCCGGTGGTGGTGGCGACCATCATCCACTCATTTGATGTGGTGCTGCCTATTTCTTCCTTCATTTTTATCATTCCTTTTCTGTGACTGCCCTCCAGTATTACTATTTTTCCCATCTTTCCTGTCATATTTTATTACTGTTCTTTCTACTTCCCACGGCTGTACGCTGAATAACAAGCTTAATGGTTTCCTGCAACCCAGCATGCCATTTACAACGCTGGAGGGTAACCACACAGCCACACAGCTGGGTGATGTGCAGCCTACTTTGCTACCCCTGTTGACTGGCTGGAGAGACGCAAATGAGGCTTTCATCTGGGAACCAAACCTCCACACTCTTCCCCTCGCCTAGCTATGAAGAGGCGCGTTTACCACAAGGGAACATCGGTTACCTGCACAGGACGGCCATGCAGGGGGGTTTGTTTACCTGTGATTGATGGGCTTGCTCTCCCAGACAGACTGGAGTTGTCAACAACAATAACAACAACAACAGCGTCATTATCGTGTTGCCACCAAAAATTCGTTCTGATCCTTTATCCTATATGCTATAATCCTCCTGTGTGTGTGTGTGTGTGTGTGTGTGTGTGTGTGTGTGTGTGTGTGTGCAGGTCATTATTGTGGAGTTTGGAGACGAAGTGGGTTGGCGGGGGCGGATGAGTGGGGTGGGGTGGAGAGGGTGAGCGAATTAAGTGGTGTAAGCATGCGGGTGGGTGTGGTGGGCAGGGTGAGTGGGCGGATGGGTTAGCAGGGAGATTGAGTAGGTATTGCGGGTGGGTGGATGGACAGGTGGGTGGGTGAGTGAGTGGGCAGAGAGTAGACGGTGTGGGTGGGTAGGTGGGTGGGTGGATCAGTAGGTAGTGGGCGAGTAGATCTTTGGGGATGATGTCCATCGTGTGAAATGGTCCATGGTAGGAATGGGTTTAATCATTATTATTTTTTTTTAAGCCTTGCAGATTTTCCAGACAAAATAACTTATAATTCACTTGTACCTTCCCTCGTGCAGGCAACTAATCCAGATTTCCTAGGAAGACTTAACTCTCGTAACGTTTTTTCTGTCCCACTCTCACTAATTACCAGAGGATTATATTAAGGTAAGCACAGACCTCCAGTAGTGAAGGAGTTAAGGGAGCTTATTCCAATCCTTCTTCTTTACCATAGTTGTCTTTAAGCTGATGGTTATTATTTGTTCGTAGCAAAAATATAAGGAAAAGAACTCATGGAACTGAAGTGGAAAAAGTGAATAAGGAACTGAAGAATTAGATTACCTGTGACTGTAATTAAATTCCTTTGCGACAAGATACAAGATAAGAGTATTAAGCGTTCATCTCCCTGTGCGTTCGCCAAAATACATTGCGATATTAGGAGAAATATTTTTAAAACTGACAGGCAGATTCTTAGTAAGCCAGAGATTAACAAGGATTTATGTCCTGCCTTTTAACGCATGCTGAAGGAGTGATAGATTTAATACTTTTGGTTGAAAATTATACCCAACTAAGTGAAAGAAAAATAAACATAAAAATAACAATAAAAGGTTTTCCATCCCTCAAATCAATAGTAAGAATTGTTAATGAAGCTTCAGCGAAATGAACCAAGGCATACAGACTCATACGTTATATTTACTGCCATATCATACAGTGCAGGATCAAACCAGCTACGTAGCCTTTTTGCGAAATCCTGACTACATCACTTATACTTATCGCTTTCACAGCCAAACAGTGGCCTTAGATATTAACACTGATTTCATGGACTGATTATTCTGGAGTGATAAGACTGACTTTTTTTTTTTCATCCCGATTACCTTCTGACTCTTCAACAAAACACTAGATAATGGAAAGGGTGAAATAGGTTCCCTTAACCTTTTTATTGGGATGGTACATTGTGTGTGTGTGTGTGTGTGTGTGTGTGTGTGTGTGTGTGTGTGTAACGGGCTACATGGAACGCGATGTAGTAGTTTTTGTTGTATTTGTCGTTTTTGTTGTGTAGTAGTAGTTTTTGTTCTATTGTTGTTGTTGTTGTTCTTGTTGTAGCCCCGGTTCATCCGAAGCGTGAACCCAGTGGACTGCAGGCTAAAATTGCGTTTCACCTACAGGCCATCTTCCTCTAGGGGGATAGGGAGGAAGGTGAGAGGCGTTTGTTTAGTGATGCAGCTTCACCGCTCAGTTATATCGGTGCCACCACGTGAAGGCGCCCCTCCAGCACCAACATAGTAAAACATAGGTATATTAATTTTGTTGCCTTTATACGTCGTTAATCAGTAAATGGGTGTAGGATGAAGGACCATGATCTAGCTGGCAGTGGAGGCTTCGTTGCACTTCTTCCATCGCGATTTATTATTCAGCAGACAGGAAGCCTAAACAGGACAAAGGGTGTAGGGAGAAAGACCATGATCTAGCTGGCAGTGAGGGCTTCGTATCGCCATTTTCATAGCGATTTATTACGCAGATTGGACCCTCATGTTCTCCTTTTTGCTATTTATGTATTATTAATACTCATATAGTTTGCCTCCGTCATGCATCAGGTTGCGTCCACACCAAATGCTTGCTGGTGCTGGCGGGAGTCTAATTTGCAAAATTAATCGCTCAGGCTGAGATGTTACGAGGTCTTCCATGTCACCAAGCATAAGGATCAACCACCTGTCGACTGCACGAAGAGTTCCCAAGGCAGACTATCATATTTCCATGAGGCCTAAAGTTCTGTAATATACAATAATATGCAACAGTCAAATTCATATCTAAGTTCCTAACCGTCCCAACAAGGGGGAAACAAACGTTGTCCAAGAGTCTGACCGGCCGGAGAATCACACTCGAGATCTAGGTACGCTACACATTTGCCAGATGGATATCCAGCCCCTGCACCATCAGTTTCCTCAACACCGGGTGGGAAAATCAACTCAGGAAAAAGGTCAGAAAGCAGGTCGTTTTGCCTGATGGCAGAGTAGTTCAGGGCCCTTTGTAATCAGGAAGTTATTAAGGCCATCCTGCAAAATATATGAAGCCTTTCCTGGTTGCCCTGGGGGAGTAGGTGGCCAAATGATTAGATAAGAAACCTGCTGGATACGAATAGATAAGGCGTGTCAATAGGCCAAGTGATTAGATAAAAAGCCTGACTAATAGGAATGGATAGGGCTGTATGTAGGAAGACTGATGTACTACATTGGAAGTTTGTTACAGGCTACGCATTTCACAGTCTGTACATTTCATCAGTAGTCTAGCAAGACACATACATGTGCAAGGATCTGAAAGAAGGGCATGTTACAACATCCAGTTTATATGACCTCCATAAAATGGGCTTGAACACTTGACTTGGGGCACACGGATCACGAGATGAGTACACTGCCGTTGAGCTTTACTCCACATTATTGACTGGTAGACAGGAATATATGGATTAAGCTTTTTTTTTTTTTTTTTTTTTTTTGTACAAGTTAGCAATACTCAGAAAACATCAACAAAATATAGTTCTCATATTTAACAAAACACACACACACACACACACACACACACACACACACACACACACACACACACACACACACACACACACAAAACGGGTCGAACACTGTCCTTGCCTTGTGACATTGACCTTCGATCCTTGGATTGCAAACCTGATTCCCTTCGTTTTATTCCTGCTTCCTGCTTTTTAATCCACACACACACACACACACACACACACACACACACACACACACACACACACACACACACACACACACACACACACACACACACACACACACACAGTTCAAACCAAATAAAAACTGTTTGGCCAGATCTTGCCCTGTGACTTTGGCCTCTGACTTTTCCCCTTGACCTTGATCTCCGACTGGCTGTTCTCCACCCTTCCACAAGCTTTGGTCAAAATCGGATGAAAAAAAGCTGTTTAATCTTGTCTTGGCATGTGACCTTGACATTTGACCTAATGTTCTAGGAGAGAGAGAGAGAGAGAGAGAGAGAGAGAGAGAGAGAAGGGGAGTTAGGTCCGTATTTCGTCTGTTAAGGAAGCTTCCTAACAAGTCTTCCTTGGCGATTCATTTTTGGATACGGCTAGTTAATATCAATTTGTGTATTATTTATGATCTGTAAGGTGATATTTCGATGAGTAAAATAATGCGACTTTTAGTTACGAGTAATAAGGAAAATAAATGACTTAAGAAGAGGTGTCAGAGTGTTTCCTTAACCGACGAGAATACGGGCCTTTGTCCCTGCCTGACCCTCAATCCTTCCACCAAGTTTGGCTTAGAATGTATGAAAAGCAATTGAGTTTTTTTTTGTTTGGACACCCACACAAATGACCAGAAATTTGAACTTTTCCTGTAAATTTTACCTTTCAATAATCTTTTTATAGAAAAACAAAGGACGGAAAAACAAATTAAAAAAAAAAATAGTGGTTGTTCTTATACATGAAAAATAATCTATTGTTCTTGTTTTACCCTTAACCCTTCCGCCATGGTTGAGCTGACCTGGATTAAAACCCGTATAAGTCCAGTTTGCTAGGCCAGCATTTGACCTAGCCCTGTGACCCTGATAAATGACCGACTGTTAGAGAGAGAGAGAGAGAGAGAGAGAGAGAGAGAGAGAGAGAGAGAGAGAGAAATAGGTATCCTCATTGGCTGACCCTCAACCCTTCCTCAAAGTTTCTTTTTTTTTTTTTTAAGCGAGGAAGAAGGAACCAAAGGCCATGAGCCAGCAGTAACAGTTCCCTCTAAGAGAAAAACAAAATACAATAGAGAGCCAAATTCAAGATCCGATCATTTTGAGATGCCTGGACACACTGCGTTTGAAAGACTGGAGATCATAGGCAGCAGGAAATACAGACAGAGGGAGACAGTTCCAGAGCTGACATGTTGCATAAATGAAAGACTGGGAGTAACGGTTAACTCTTGCATTAGAGAGTTGGACAGAAAAGGGATGAGAGTTTGCTACCAGACGGGTGCTACGCGCCCGTCGTAGAGGTGGAAGAATGCAAGCAGACAGTTCAGAGGAGCAGTGACCATTAAAGTAGCGATAGAAAAGAGATAAAGATGCAACAGTGCGGCGAAGAGACAGAGGTTGAAGGGAGTCAGTAAGAGGAGGAGAGTTAATGAGACGAAAAGCCTTTGACTCCACCTTATTGAGAAGAGCTGTATGTGGGGAGCCTCCCCACACATGAGAGTTGTACTCCACACAGGGGCGGATAAAATCCCAGTATAGAGTCAACAATTGTGCAGGGGTAAAGAAAGAGCGGAGTCGGCTTAGCACACCTAATCTCTTGGAAGCAGTTTTTACAAGAGCTGTAATATGATCTTTCCAAGATAAGTCCCGAGTAAATGAAACCCCAAGCATGTTCAAGGACGATGCATGATTAAGCTGAATATTATTAAACATTAGTGGGTATAGCTGTGGAAGATTTTGTCAGGTTGATAGGTGTAAGAACTGAGTCTTAGATGCATTAAAAACAACCATATTATTTTTACCCCAGTCAGAGATACGAGCCAAGTCAGACATTAAGTGTGCCATAGCCTCTTCCCTTGTTTGTTGAAGTAACTGTTGAGATGGGCGTTGCGGGAACCGAATGGAAAGGTGAAGGGTGGAGTCATCAGCGTATGAGTGGATAGGGTTAGATGTACAGCTTAGAAGATCATTGATGAATAAAGGAAGAGAGTTGGTGACAGGAAAGAGCCCTGAGGAACACCACTGTTGATAGATCTAGGAGAAGAACGATGGCCGTCTACAACAGCGGCTATAGAACAACCAGAAAGGAAGCTAGCGATGAAGGCACAGATAGAAGGATGGAAACCGTAGGAGGGCAGTTTGGAAATTAAAGATTTATGCCAGACTCGATCGAAAGCCTTTGAGATGTCAAGTGCAATGGCAAAGCTTTCGCCAAAGTCCCGAAAGGAGGATGACCAGGAGTCTGAAAGATAGGTGAGAAGATCGCCAGTGGAGCGTCCCTGACGGAACCCGTACTGACGATTGGAGAGAAGGTTATGATGGGAAAGATGCCTTAAAATTTTTCTATTGAGAATTGACTCGAAAACTTTTGAAATACAGGACGTTCAAGCAATTGGACGATAGTTGGAGGGTTGGAAGTGGTCACCCTTCTTTGGGACTGGCTGAATGAGAGCAAACTTCCAGCAAGAAGGAAAGGTACAAGTTGACAGACAAAGGCGAAAGAGTTTGCCTAGGCAGGGTGTAAGCACAGAAGCACAGTTCTTGAGAACAACAGGAGGGACCCCATCAGGCCCATATGCCTTGTTAGTACTGAGGCCAGTGATGGCAGAAAATACATCAACTGAAGAAATTTTAATGTCAGCCATGAGGAAGTCAGAGAGGGGAAGTGATGGAGGAACAGCACCGGAATTGTCTAAGGTGGAATTGGAGGAGAAAGTCTGTGCGAAGAGATCTGCTTTATCAGTAGAAGAAATAGCTACAGAATCATCAGAGTAGACAAGAGGAGGGAAGGATGATGACGTAAAGTTGTTAGAAAGGTTTTTGGCAAGGTGCCAGAAGGAGCGGGAAGAATTCGAGTTGGAGAGTTGAGAGCATTTAGTATGGATGAAATTATTTTTAGTAGAGCGAAGAACAGACTTAGCATGATTCTGAGCAGAAACGTAAAGATGATGTGATTCAGGGGTGGGTTGGCTCCGGTACCTTTTGTAGGCCCTCTCCTTGTTGCGGACAGCATTAGAACCAGCGTGATTAAACCAAGGCTTTCTTGCGTTAGTCAAAGGATATGAGAAAGGAATGTATGCTTCCATGCCCGAGAGAATAACCTCCATAATGCGCAGGGCGCACTCAGATGGCTCCCGGCCATGGAAGCAATAATCATTCCACGGAAAATCAAAGAAGTACTGCCTGAGAGCCTCCCAGTCCGCGGCTCCAAAATGCCAAAGACGACGTTTCCCTGGAGGGTCCACAGGCCGTACTGGAGTGATAGGACAGGTTAAGGTAATAAGGTTGTGATCGGAGGAGCCCAACGGAGAGAAAAGATTAACAGAGTAAGCAGAAGGATTAGTTGTGAGGAAGAGGTCAAGTATGTTGGAGCTCTCTCCAAGGTGGTCAGGGATACGAGTAGGGTGCTGTACAAGCTGCTCTAGGTCATTAAGGATAGCAGTGATGTAGGCTTGTTCACCAGGTGGATCCGTGAAAGGAGAGGAGAGCCAAAGGTGGTGGTGAACATTGAAATCTCCTAGAATGGAGATTTCAGAGAAAGGAGAAATGGATAGAATGTGTTCCATCGTAGAAGTAAGATAGTCGAAGAATTTTTGATAGAATTAGGGGATAAGTAAATAGCACAGATATATTTAGTCAGAGAATGACAGGAAAGCCGAAGCCAGAGTGTAGAGAATTCAGAAGAATCGAGTTCAGGAACACGAGAGCAAGATAAGTCATTGTGTATATATACACAACAGCCACCTTTGGCTTTAAAATGAGTATAGAGAAAGTAGGAGGATACAGAAAAGGGTTTGCTGTCAGTTGCCTCAGACAGCTGAGTCTCCGTTAGAAAAAGAAGGTGAGGTTTAGAGGAGGAGAGGTGGTGCTCAACAGAGCGAAAGTTAGAGGAAAGGCCGCGAATGTTGCAGAAATGAAGAAGAAGAGAGTCAGACAGTGGTTCCAGGCACCTCGAGTCGTCACCGGGAGAGGGGCGGATGGTGGGGGCATTTATGGTCCCCCCCCCCTGGGGACTCCGAGGCTTTGTGAAGAGACGCCATTTTTTTTTTTTTTTTTTTTGAATAGGAAGGGTAGTGTGTACTGTGCATGTAGTTTGGTGTAGATGGTTAGAGAAATTTGTACTGGAGAGCATGCTGGCCTACTCTCTGTGTAACTGAGACACTGAAAAAGTTCAGCAAAGGGGGATGGTCAGGAACTAGTCCTGAGGGCTGATGAAACGGGAGCTCCAGCACTCCCTGTCATCAGCTTTCCATCCACCTCGGGAGTACTGCCCTGGTCGACTGGTGCTATAGTCTACTCCTAAAATCGCACAAAAAATGGTTGAGTAATTTTGTTCACACACACACACACACACACACACACACACACACACACACACACACACACACACACAGACGCTGATCAAAACATAACACGCCCTCGCGTCACGAACGCGGGTGTAAAAAAAAAAAAAAAAAAAGTAAAATATCATAGTTAAGCACAAAACATCCATAGCAAACAAAATATCATTTGCTGAGTAGCCATAAACAACCACGTCACCCTGTCCACCATCAGGCTGCCCTCTCTCTAGTCCACACCACTCTTTTTCATACACCTCTTCACCCCATCCCTCCATCTCATCCTCGGCTTCCTTCTTCCCCTCTCATCCTCATGCAGAAAAATGTCGACATATGGAATATATTAAAATAATTTTTGATGACCTTTTTACTATTTTCCGTTGTTATTATCACTCCTTGTTTTATCTTTCATTTTTGGATTAGAAGAAAAAATTCGGATCTTTTTTTTAATGCAAGAAAAAAGAAACCAAAGGCCAGGAGCCCGCAAACCGTTCCTTCCAAGAAATAAAGAAAACAATACAAAAGAAACCCAAAGCCAAGATCCATTCATTAACTCCTTCACTAATTACCTTTATTAACCCTTTCACTATTAAAAGTCAGTTTTAATATCATCAACAGAAGTACAAATAAATGATTAGCCATTGGAATCTAAGTTTTAATTATGGACTACTAGATCTCTCTCTCTCTCTCTCTCTCTCTCTCTCTCTCTCTCTCTCTCTCTCTCTCTCTCTCGTCTACTGATTTTTCTTTCATAATCACACCGTCTCGTCCCATCCTCCCTCTCCACCTCCCTCTTATCAACCAGTTTATTATTTCTCATCAGTTCTTCACTAATGTTTCTCTCCTTTATCTTTCACTGTCTTAATTAAATATAGCAGTTTCCTTAGTTTCATTCCTCCCTTACACTTCTTACTAAGCGATTTATTTTGCTTATTACTCCTTATTGTCTTCTTCTGTGTCATTTAAATCATTCATATACCACCTTATCATAAGTAACATACAAATTGATATTATCCAGCCGTATCCAAAAATAAATAGCTAAGGAAGAGGTGTTAAGGAGCTTCCTTAAATGATGAGAATACGGGTCCTTGTCTTATCTCTGTCGTGTTTATCTGTTTCATTCCTTGGCCCGAATTCTCGTCGGGGAAGGAACTCCCTAACACCTCTTCTTTAACGATTTATTTCTGGATATGGCTGGATAATATCCCTCTGTACGTTGTCTACGCAGAGTATGGCGATAATAAAATGTTTTACGTAACACGGGGTAGGACAGTAAGGTGTAATAAGCAAAATAAGTCCCTTAGGAAAAGGTGTTAGGGAGATTTCTTAACAGACATAACCGTCCTCTTTTCTCTGTCTTTTTCAGTTTTCGTTTTAGGTGACAATTTCCTATTTGAATTATTATTAAAAACTATTGTATGTTTTATTGCTGCCTTCCTACATGCATTCCCATTTACTTATGTTCTTTTTTTTTTTTTAATCCATATTTAAACATGAACTATAACTCTGTTCCAATTTAAAGGGGAAGGCTGTGGCCGAATCGGTAGAGACGTGGCTTGCAGACCTAATGGGCCCAGGTTCAGATCTTGGCTGGGGCAGGGAGAATTTGAATTTCTTTAAAGCAGACTTTACTGATCTACCATAGGACAAGCC
>NC_137042.1:2817571-3032571 GCF_032717465.1 Coenobita brevimanus
CCCAGTAGTCCTCCTACATATCATACACCTCCACATGTCACCACTTCGGCGCTAACACAACCGTCCATACTGAATACACCTACCGTCCATACTAAATACATGCTAGGGCTGTCTCATACAGGACTGGAGTGGGGTATTTTTAAATGTCTGCGGGACTTCTGGTAGATCAGTAAAGAGTGCTTTTACTCAATTCAAATCCTTAAACTGTTCCCTGCCCCAGCGGGGATTTGAACCTGGGTCCAATGGGACTGCAGGCCACCTTTCCACCGACTGAGCTACCACCTCCACCGAATGTGTATAAAGATTACACTGTCCTTCCCCTCCACCTTTCCTCTTTCCCCTCGCTGTTTCCCTCTATAATTTTCCTGCTCTTCGCCTTCCTCCCCTTCTCCCTTCCACCAGCTTCCTGTCTGCCTCATTCTTACCCTTAATTATTTTCCTCCTCCTCGTGCTCCTCCTCTCCTCCCCTTGCCTGCTGCCCCTCGCTCATTACTTGCTCCCCACGCAGTTAAAACGACCACACACAAAGCGCAGGAAATTGCTGCATGTTTTTTAGGGCCAAAATAGCCACTGCTTCCTCCCGCTGCCATGAACTCTGACCCCGGCTACCATGACCTATAATACTCTCCTCTGACACGATACCATGATTGAATCCCGGCTACCATGACCCACCATACTCTCTTTTGACACATTTCCATGATTTGCAACTACCATGAACGACCACATCCTCTTGCTACACTACCATGCACTGTAACCCCCTGACCTACTATGCATTTTTACACTACCATAACTTGAGACTCTGGCTATCATGATCTACCATATTCTATTTTGACACGCTACCATGGATTGCCAACCCTGATCCACGACCTACTCTCTTCTGACCTACCATGATTTACAACCCTGCTACCATGACCTACCACACATTCTTGCCATACTACCATGACGAACCATGACTAGTATTACCTACCATACTCTCTCTCTCTCTCTCTCTCTCTCTCTCTCTCTCTCTCTCTCATCCAGGCTAATTATGACCTACGTCCCCAGTTCCGGCAAGATCGATGGACAATTAAAGTCTTAGGTCAGTATTCTCGTCTGGCAAGGAAGCTCCCTGATACTTTTTCTTAAGTGATTTATTTTGTTTTTTGCACCTTACTGTCTATCTCAGTGTTACTTAAATCATTCTAATATC
This sequence comes from Coenobita brevimanus, assembly GCF_032717465.1. Taxonomy (NCBI): domain Eukaryota; kingdom Metazoa; phylum Arthropoda; class Malacostraca; order Decapoda; family Coenobitidae; genus Coenobita; species Coenobita brevimanus. The sequence continues at coordinate 2,818,761 of NC_137042.1, forward strand.
GCCATATTATGCATAGATAGCGTGCAAAAGGATATTAACCAGCCATATCCAAAAATAAATCGCTAAGGAAACGGTGCTAGTGGCCTAGGTATTGTTCTGCCTTTCCTTTCTTCCTTATTTCATACCTTCCATCCTTACTATGACCTCCATTTTTGTTTCATTCTTAATTATACCAAACGATTTAACTCAGCTTTGGGGGAGATTTCTCACGAGTTCCACTGCAGAATCGAACCTACTCCCTGCAGGAAGAATGATGGCTAGAACTAACCCCTCCTCATACTGGGCATGTACAGTCGACAGCACAAGTTCGCTGCAAGCCTGCTCGTGTGATGTAGTTCTGTCTGGCAACGATGTTAGGGAACTGGTTGCCACACAGGCTTTTTAACGCTTTAAATAAGTGTTTGTGAGAACTGGAGAATGGAATATTCTTTATATCTGAGTAGCATAAAAATGTGCGAAAGACGACAGAAAAATGTTGTGGAATGATGAAATTTCCGCTCTTTCCCCCGTACCCCTTCCGATGATCCTCCTTATCCTACCTCTCACCACACGTCCTCCCCTGCTCTCCTTTTCCACTCCGCTCTCTCCTTCCCCTGCCTACCTTAATAATTTTTACTCACAGCGCTAACCTACGTAATTATCCGCACTCATATCTATTTCTTGTCTATTTCTGCAACCTTTTTGTTTCTCTACATTCGTTAGATTATAGTCATGCCAGTCTTTTCTCTTACTCCTTACTCCAAACATGATACAGTAGTTCGACACATTATTGGTTCTGATATTGCTTCATGAAACAGTGAACAGTATGGGGAGAATGGAAACATTTTCCTAGGGAAGAGAGAGGGCGAGAAGCAGGAGGAATGGGCACAAATGTTTAATTAAGCCTACTGAACTAATAGCCACCAACTGCCACTCTCACACACACAAACACCAGTAAGGAATACATCACAAGAACGAGACCTCATTGTTCCTATATCTCCTGGCTATTGGTAGCGAAAAGGGTGGAGAAAAGAAAGAAGACTGGAATAAAAGAAGTGGCAAGGAGACAGGGAGCGTGGGAATGGGACGCGAACAGGAAGGAATATTGATAATTGGCCTTGGATATTGTTTGTAGTACTGCGAGCAACTGGGAATAGGGCAGACTGGGTTTAGGAAACAATCAAGAGAGAATTGCGATGCACCAATGGAGTTAGTGTCGTAGATAAATTAATGAAGGTAGAGAGGGTGGGGAAAGGAGATAGTGGAGAGGCATGAAAGTGAGTGGGGGATACGAGGGAGAGGAAAAGGTGGGGGGACATCAGGAGGAGTAAGGGGGAGAGAGGGAAAGGGAGCTTAGACACGGTTATAATGAGGAATACCAGAGTATTACGCTCATAAGTCACTCCATAACATTATTCTGTCAACTCTTGCACTTTTTTATTCTAATCAAATAAGGTATACAGAACAGGCAGTCTCTAGTACCATTTCTTAAAAATGCATCTTTAACGTATATAAAAGTCTATGTGGCAACAAGACCCCTTACATCGTTCCCAGACAAAAGGACTCACACCTCAAGAGTAGATTTGCATCGAATTTATGCTGACGACTGTATGTCTACTGGCAAAAGTTAGTCGGCCCTTCCAAGCTGACTATGGCAATGGAAGTGTTGGGTGAAATATTTTGATGTAACTGAGATGCGAAGGAAGGATACCAGCTGTCATTAAGGATACCAGCTGTCATTCAGGATACCAGCTGTCATTAAGGATACCAACTGTCATTCAGGATACCAGCTGTCAGTAAGGATACCAGCTGTCATTAAGGATACCAGCTGGCATTAGGGATACCAGCTGTCATGAAGGATACCAGCTGTCATTAAGGATACCAGCTGGCATTAAAGATACCAGCTGGCATTTGGGATACCAGCTATCATTAAAGATACCAGCTGTCATTAAGGATACCAGCTGTCATTAAGGATACTCGTTGACATTAAGGTTCCCCAACACCTCTTCCTTAGCGATTTATTTTTGGATATGGCTTTCAATATCCTTCTGCACGTTATGTATGCAGAGTATGGCGATATTAGAATGATTTATGTAGCACGGAGATGGGCAGGAAGGCGTACTAAGCAAAATAAGTCGCTTATGAAAAGGTGTTAGGGAGATTCCTTAACCGACCTGAATATGAGCCTGTGCCTTCATTATAGCAGCTTACTATACTACCTTTACTTTAACCTGGTCTAGATTTTCGTCCTTCTACAGCTTTTTTACGTTGCTCTACATGCCTTCCATAGGACTTCTTTGTGACTAGCATTATAATCTACAGTAGTGTCAACCTATTCTTACAACTCAGCAGTCAAGATGGGGAGGCCAAGCTGGAGTAAAAGGAGTATAGTTGCGAACATATAGCATTTAATGGGGCTTACTATCTGAAGCCAGTTTAATCCCTTCATGGTGGATAAAATTCTAGCGCTCTACTCTCTCTCTCTCTCTCTCTCTCTCTCTCTCTCTCTCTCTCTTCCCCTGACGGTATGCATAGGTCACTGAGAGTTTCAATACTGCCACCATTAACCCTTTTATAGCTGGGCAAAATTCAGATATTCTCCCCCAGCTAACGCCAGAGGATCATAGTCAGCTGAGAGTGAGTCACAGGAGCCCCAAGCTGTTAAATGCCGGCCACGACCTGGATTCGTACCCTGGATTTCCGTCACTTAATCACCGTGAAGCCACAACCGAGTAATTTGTATAGAATTGCTGGCAGGGATAATTGCCTGAAAAATGGAGGAGTTTTATTTGTCTCCCCTACCCCTCACCCCCACTTTTTTTTATATAATATATATCGTATTGAAATGATAAGAATGTATTTTTTACCCTCTCATGCTGGGGATAATCCTAGTATTTTACTCCATTTAAAATTTGACGATTTTAAAAGGAGTCTCTCTACCTTTTATGGTGGAGATGATCTATTGTTTTGAACTGAGTAGGAACAGATTAACCTATTTATGTTTAGGATTTATTACTTTGAAAATATTAACAGCAGATTAACCTCTGTATGCTTAGGATAATTATAATTGCAGCTAAGGCCTGGAGAACTGATTAACCTTAGTAATAACAGAGATAGTATACTTGACAGACTGGCTAATCAGAGCACCAGTTATTTTATTTGAAGTTTATTTATAGAGGTACGTGCTAGAGACCTTTATTATATTAGAGAGAAAAGTTATTGTACTCTGTTTTCTCTTTTTCGGCTTTTATTCTACTGTACTACTTTTTATTTTACTCTTCTGACTTGGCCTACAAGTATCATCTCTCAATCTTAAGCACTGAACTGTAATAAGAGATTAGATCATACGCTTAAACTTTCAATCGTAAAGTGGAGTGAGAGCCATTAATTTTTGACGGTCATTTACGGAACGCCTGTTGATATTACGTATGGTTTGCCAACATCCCATACTAAAGAACGCAGTCATCAACTATACAGGAAGGCCAGACACGTTCTGATTTTGCCAGGTACTTTAAAAATCATCAAAACATGGGGTTTGCATCTCATTTCTCGACACAGACTTGAGCATACAATCCTTACAAGAGAACATGATGTTATACTCCTTTCACCTTAACCTGACTATATTTTCGCCCCTTCAGGTAGCTCAGTTGCAGAGATAGACAATACTACTTTTCGTCTTTTCTATAGCACTTCGTGACTAGCATTGTATTCTAGTGTTAATTTATGTTTAGGGTTCTGCATTGAAGATAGACGGCAATTCTTGGCCAAGATAGAATAAATGGAGCATAGTTATCAAAGCAGATTATGATGCTAGTCACCAAAAAATTCTATGTAAAGGATGTAGAGCCGTAGTATTACCCTTATATGCTAATGAGCTACGTGAAATGTGCTGCAATAGATGAAAATCTTGGCCAAATAAAGTTGAAAAGGGGATATTGTGTGAAGAAGCCTTGAAGTGGTGGAGCGAAACCCAATGGCTTTACGTCTAACTGGTGCTTTAATTAACTAAGGTGAGTAAGTGAATGGAGGCGAAGAGAGATGATAGTCACCTTTATCTCTAGTGAGGGGGACAAGAAAAGCATTGAATTTCAGGTAACGCAGGGCAATTCTAATAGATTAGTGTGTTAATACTATGAACTATCTAGTGGTTAAGACATTACAAACAGCCAGTTACTGCTGACGACAGACGGTTTTATTCAGATGCCAGGGAGTCGGGAGCAAAAGGCTGATAAGGACTTCAAATGTTGCTTGTTAGGAGGTGTTGCTTATGCCGTCGATTTTTTGCTACTGATACGATAAGGAACTGTTTAAATTGCAACGAATTTGAGCACTTGAAAGCTTCCTCTCAAATCCTATAAAACAAAAAATAATTGTTGCAGACTTAATGTTTCTCTTAAGGAGAATGGGGAAGTATAACAAATGCGAAAGTGAATGACATAAGTAAAGCAATTAGCATATCGAAAATGACCTCAGTCTGAACTGGATCTGATGGCAAAATATAAATGCATAATAACCATCTTTATATGCTGTGTTATGTTGACTTTTTTTTATTGTAAAATCAGAATGGTTCAACAATACGGTATCTGTCACTTTACCTATTAACATCTCTGTCTATATGTTTGTATTTAACTACATTATCAAGACAGAGAGACAGACAGATAAGTAGACTGATTAGCAGAGAGATAGATGGATAGATATATCACTGCCTGCCTTTCCCACTCTCACACCTTCACTGCCCACTCAGATGAGCTGAAATAAAAAGGTACACAGAGAATATACAGAACTGTTAGGGAACGTTGGAATAACTGTTGATGAGGATATTAAAAATGATACAGATGTCATTATATCTGTGCATGTGTATTATATGTGCTGTTCTTGTAAGACTTTTTCAAAGTGAAGGAACTGATAAAAACTCCTTTCACTACTACATCATTTTAGCTTCATGCCTACCACCTCAGATGATTCCAGTTCATTTGTTCTGTCACTGACGATTCTACGTCATTATTACAGCCCCGGAAGATTTTATTCTTTCCACACAGATGGTTCAGTTCCTCTCCTACCACCCCAGATGATTCTATTTCATTCTAACCCCACTACACGATTCCTCCCACTTCAGAGAATCTTAATAACTACCACCACAAAGGACTGTTTTTCATTTCAACCAATCCAGATGATTCCATATCATTCCTACAACTCCAGACGGTACATCATTCCCGCCTCTTACAACGACTTCTTGCAGATTAGGAAGAACGGCTTACAGGGAATGCGCCAGATAGTCTCTACAATAAAACCTTCTGACAAAAACTAAAACAGCCAAGCTGTTTACTGCCAGACCCTAGGGGGTCTTGGTGCAAATGGATTTAAAAAAAATCCAAAAGAACTTTTGAAACCATTTTAAGATCATGAATTCCTATTCATAAAGAATCTTAAAGTATTCATTAAAATTTCTACTTAAGAATCTTTCTGAATATGACTCAAGTCGCTGAGAATCAGATGGATTCTAGGAAGGAATCTGTAAATCACACTGGCTCAGGGTGGGGAAAGGGGGGAACTAGAAAGGCATAATTTCTAATCGATCCTCAGTAAGTCGGTAAATCAGTGACACTGGATCGTAAAATTATACAGCACCCTGGAATTACCTAAACACTACTCTTGCATATATATACTACAGGGTGCAACACAATCGCACACAAGTCTGTAAATTGTAGGTTTATCATAACATATATATTGCACAGTGTTGCAAGTAAACACACACACACACACACACACACACACACACACACACACACACACGGAGCTAAATTTAATGGCTCAGTATGGACACTGACCTCCACTTCACCCTGCTGGTCATTGCTGTCTACAGTATCTGGCCATCTATCAATCATCTATTCTGTTATCATCACATCAGGAGCATAGGAGGCCGGGGATACTGTATTGAATGTATGTGCTATGGAAAGAAAATGGCGTGGGAATGATAGGCAATAGATGCATAGATCAATAGATACAAAGACAGAGAAATAAGTAGACAAATAGATAGGTAGATAGATAGATAGGATGGTGGATAGGTAGATAGACTGATAGACAGATACCTTCGTCGTAGTGTAGGGATGGATGTAAATTCTTCCTTACACATTTACTGCAAAATATTCATAGGCTGAACAGAATGACAGTTTTTGGCAGTAGCGAGAATAAAACTGTATGTCATGACGGAAGTAAAGAAAGTAGTAAAGGGCATTGCTTCCTGAGACATCAAAACCAACCACAATTAGTTTAGCTTTAGACTATCACTAATACAGAGATGGCTGTACAGCTACTGGACAGATAGAACAACTCAGCAATCAGCAAAGATCAGCATGAGTTCCGACCTATTCCCGTCTTCTTGTCGGTTAAGGTAGCTCCAACATAATTTTCCTAAGTGATTTATTTTACTTACTACACCTTACTCCCCTTCATGTTTCACAAATCATTATAATATCGACATACTCTGCATAGATAACGCACGGGAGGGGGGTACCAGCAATATACAAAAATAAATAGCTAAGGAAGAGTTGCTAGGGAGCCTCCTTGCACGACGAGAATTCGGGCCTTAAACACAGAGTTAGCACCCAAGGCCAGTGGATGGTTGGCTGTGTAAAAAGGAACAGCCTCTCATCTTCAAATGCTGTGGAAATATTGAACTTGCAGATATGAATTTTACCTTTTCTAACTCCCCATGTAAAACTGATTTGACCATATGAAGCAGACCTCAAAAATTCCGTTTTTTTTTTTTTTTTCATTACCAAAAAGTATGATTGAAATTGTCATGTTCTTGAATAAATTGATGCTAAGCATTCTTTATTCCTCAATAGAAAACAAAATGTGAGGATTGGTCATATAACTGATGAATAGTAGATCAGAAATAACGATTCGGTGAGATATATGACCAATTTCTTTCTTTTTTTCTTTATTTATTTCTTGATGTCTAGTCCGGCTGCCACCTCATCCAAAATGCGCCAGTAAAAGCTTTGGCAGGAGACCCAGCTCACGACTTGCATGTTTGGTTTCTGCCAAAAGAGAACAACGAAATGAAAACAACCTCAGCCAAAGCAAGAGGTCAAACTACGACAGGAAGGGGTGAATCTGATCTATATCTGTGCATAACAATTTCCATCAAAAGTTAATAGACTCGAAGAACGTCCACGTATTTCACACTGTATTAGGTCGATTTTTTTATTATTTGCCTCCTTTCAAAGACTAGACAGCCAGTTCACTAAGGCCCAGTAGTCCCCAGCGTGCCACACATCAACACATATCACCACTACGGCACTAACACCCACCATCATGATAGGGCTGTCTCAGTTATGTCTGGTATTATCGGGGGTGTTTTTATGGCATTTCGACAGCCTTTTCGTATATTCAGTAAAGTCTGTTTTAACGAAATTCAGATCAACAGGATCCCTACCCCAGAATAAGACCAAACTCTCCTTCAGACAAACGGACTACCTTTCTGTCTCTATGTATTTAATTATCTATATACTATATATTTAAGCTATATGATTATTTCCGTAAGAAGTCATCAACCAAAAATAATTTATTGAATCCTGAATTAGTCAGGGTCCCATTCCATGTCTCATAAAACATTAAGCTTCCGGGATCCATTGGCTGGATCAATAAAGTCTCCCAAGCTTAAGCTGAATTTAAGATATTCTTGACATAACTTTACCCTTCCAGCAAATCAAAAATAAAAATGACATTAAACAGACCAAAAATGAAAAGCAAAACTGTCTGGGAAAATAGATATCTTTTAAGGAGACTTGTTTATAATAGAAATTGATTAGAATTTTTATATATACAACTCCTACGTCCGTATCCTCATCGGGTAAGGAAGCACCCTAGCACCTCTTCCCTTGCGATTTATTTTTGGATATAGGTTGTTAATATCCTTTAGAACATTACTTCTGTTGGGTATGGCGACATCAGAAGGATTGATAGAACACAGAATAAGACGGTTAGGAGTAGTAGGCAAAATAAGTAGTTCAGAAAAAGATATTAGGGACGACAGTATGGGTTCCGATGATGCCGTTTCTCGCTTTTTGCCGGGTCAGGCCTACCCATTCCGTGACAATCCCACATTTCACCCATCGATTTTCCCCCACCATCCACACCGCTGCTATTGCCATATAGCAACCTTTTCCAACGCAGGATTTCATTTTTGTCTTATTTTTAATGCTGTCAGAGATTTTTAGGCAGGTTAGATAAGCAGCTTCTCGTACTGGGGTTAAAGAAGGCAATGACCCGTATTTTTATCGGCTGAGAGCTCCCTAACACCTTTCCCTAAACGATTTACTTTATTACGTTTTACTGTCCTCCTCTGTGTTACATAATGTACAAAAGGATATTGAACACCCACATCCAAAAATAAATCGCTACGAACGAGATGTCAGGGATAATTTTAGTCAGTTCAAAGAGCTCCGTAACACCTTTTCCTAAGCGACTGTTTGTTTATTACCTCCTATTGCTACATAAATCCTTCCAATATCACAATACTCAGCATAAATAACGCAGAAAAGGATATTAACCACCCATATCCAAAAATAAATCGCTTAGGAATAGGTGTTAGTGAGCTTCCTTAACCGACGAGAATACGAGCATGTGTATAACTCCTGCAGTTAGAAAAAAATAAATGAATGAATGGATAAATGAATTAGAAAAATCGCCTGAAGGTAGAAAATTAAAAAATATGAGTAACTGGATTGAAGGGGGCAACGGTAGTAACTTTATATTACTTTAGATTTTCGTACTTTCTTAGGTTATTTCATGTAGCTCAGTGGTGGGTAACGACAATGCCTTGACCTTACCTTCTACCCATAGCACTTCCTCGTGATCAGCATCATTTTTAGTATCAGTCTATAAGTACAGTTCAGCCTTCAAGATGGAAAGATGAGAAATTTAGGCCAAGCTGAAGAGAAATGGGTATAGTGATAGAGTATGGTAAGTGTACTGGAATGGTGTATATCTGAATGAATAAAGAGAGAGAGAGAGAGAGAGAGAGAGAGAGAGAGAGAGAGAGAGAGAGAGAGAGAGAGAGAGAGAGAGAGAGAGAGAGAGAGAGAGAGAGAGAGAGAGAGAGAGAGCAAACAACCTGAAATGGGGAAAAGAAGGACAGGATAACGTAGAGGAGGAATTAAGAACGAAAGGGGGGAGGGAAGAGAAAATTTGAGAGAGAGAGAGAGAGAGAGAGAGAGAGAGAGAGAGAGAGTACATCGGGCAGTACACAAATGCTACAATACTACTTGAGTTCCTGGTACGAGCGAGTTAAGATACGGGAGATCTCGCCCAAAGGTGAAATGCCGGTCAGAGAATCAAACCCAGGACTTCTTGGCTGCGGGTTAAGTGTGCTGCCAATTTTAATTTCTGCAAAAATGAAATAACGCGTGGCTTAGATCTCGCTAAACTCTTTCATTCCAAATAAAAATGAGAAATGAATGAAATACACTCTTTTTTTTCCCCCCGAGATGCTTGAACACCTTGCAGTTAAAGACTAGTTACAATATGTGAACTGATGGACTTGGTTCCAGAGTAAACTAAATGCATACAAGAACTGAACAGAAAATGGGTGAGAGTGTGTAAGTAGACGGATGAGTGTCTATTGCCGTCTGTGCCTGGTCCATCTGACATATTGTACTGACTCTATCATTCCAGTGAAGATATAGATAGATAGATAGATATAATCGTATTATTCTTAAATGTATAGTTTAATCCTTACATGACCAGACATCATTGCTACAGCAAAGAGAAACAGTGATGACAGCGAGAATATAAAAATTAGGACGTACCACGTTTTGCAGCAGTAGTGTAATGGATACGGGAAATGAACCGTCAATAAATTCCACATGTCAAAGCAATATTCTCCTGCAAACGTAACAACACATATGTTTTACCTGGAAGGGACCGTGCAGTGTTGAGTGTGGTTCGATAACATACCTTCATATTAGGCTATATGATAGGCTATATATTATATTTACAGCACTGGTGGATGCTTTATTAAGCCTTGGAGAGATATTAGAACTGCCAGGTTATAGAGAGCCTTCTATAACCTTTCACAGCCTGACGTGTCCCTAAACCATATATAAAATCTATTGGCAGTAGCGAGAACTTGAAAAAAAAAAAAAAAAATCGCATGCAAGGAGCCATTAAGATTTCAATCAATTGCCAATAAATGTTTCTTGTCAAAAACTTCTACAGAGGGAGCAATAAAGCAAAATTTATTATACTGTACGAGGAATGGCATCGTGAAGTGCTGTGTGTGTGTGTGTGTGTGTGTGTGTGTGTGTGTGTGTGTGTGTGTGTGACCCAACCGCATTCCAGAACAGTCCTACAGGCTAAGCCAATGGACAATAGAACGTTATTCTTATTTCGTTCAAGCCATCTACAGAGCGATATAAAATACCGCGACACAAGGAAATTACATTAACAGGAAGGGTTAGATATATTATTCACTATTCTTTCTTCCGGACAATTCATCTCTAAGTTGACAAAATTTCTATCTATCTATCTATTGCCAGACGCCTCAATCCCGTTTGGGGTGGCCACAAACAAATCTCCTCCAAGTGGCCCTGTCCCCCGCCATTTCACTGCCCTGCTCCCAACTCACACCCCCCTCTCTCATATACCTCTCCACCCCATCCCTCCATCTCATCCTCGGCCTCCCCCTCCCTCTTCCCCCCTCCACCTCACTCACATACACTCTCTTCGTCAGTCTTTCACCCTCCATCCTCTCCACATGGCCAAACCACCTCAGTGTGTTCCTCATAACGCTCCCTATCACATCCACATCAACACCACAACATTCCTTTATATCCTCATTCGTCAGCCTATCTCTCCACGTGACTCCACAGGCTCCTCATAAATAACTCATTTCCACTGCTCTCACTCTTGACTTGTGTCCTTCCAACAACGTCCAAGCTTCACTTCCGTACGTTAGAGTTGGTATCACAATACTGTCATGTAGTAACTTTTTCACTTCCATGCTCACTTCCCTGTTTCTTATCACTGCTTTCAAAGAACCAGCAACCTTTCTTCCCTGCTGTACCCTTTCAAGCACTTCACCCTCCAAACCTCCATCCTTACTCATCACACTACCCAAGAACTTACACGTGCCCACATTTTCCAATTCCTCACCATCCAACCTCGCTGTACATTCACTGACTTCACCTCTCTCAAAGACCATCACTTTACTCTTCCCTACATTCACCTTCAGATTCCGTTTCTTACACACTCTCCCAAACTCATCCACCAAGCCTTGCAGCTCCCCTTCGTCTTCACTCAACAACACAGTATCATCTGCAAACAACAGTACAGGGAGTTTCCAAACATTATCCTCTCTCACCAGGGCCACTCCAACATCCACTACCCTACCTTGTACCTCTTTTATTACTCCATCCATGTACAGATTGAATAACCACGGAGACATGACACATCCCTGTTTCAACCCAACTTTCAAAGAGAAAAATTCACTTAGTTCGCCATCCACACGCACTGCAGCCTTCGCACCATCGTACATACTCTTCACAGCATTCAACAACTTCCCATCTACTCCATATATTCTTAACACTTTCCACAATCCTTGTCTATCCACCCTGTCATATGCTTTCTCCAAATCCATGAAAGCCGCATACAACTTCTTTCCCTTCTCTAGAAACTTTTCCACTAAAGATCTAAGAATGAATATCTGATCTACACAGCCTCTTCCCTTCCTAAAGCCTCCCGGTTCTTCTCCAACTAATTTCTCTGTTCTTTCTCTAACTCTGTCAATAAGTATCCTGCCATACACTTTTCCTATTATACTAAGAAGACAAATGCCCCTATGATTACCACACATTTCTTTTTCCCCTTTTTATTAGTGTGAAATATTAAAAAAAAAAAAAAATAACATGTTCTCGTGTAAAAGGAGTTCAATCATTTTTTTTTCCTCAGAGACTGATCAAGTATAATTGTCATAAATGACATTTGTAGTTACTTGTAGAGAAGTATATTTTAGACTTGTGGTCGAGCGGCTTTTATATCTTGTAGTAGCTTCCCCACCAAATGTCATGTAGTGACAGGAGAGGTAAAGAATAGTATGGGACTATTTTTATTTGTCTTGGAAATATTAACAAGTCTCTCACACGGAACGAATATAAGTCCCGGGTAGCTACCTCCCTGTCTCGCTATCTGTCTCTCTCTCTCAAATCGCTAAGCCCTTCTTCCGTGACCTGTCTCTAGGGTCGCTTGTCTCCTTCTCTGTTGCCTCTTCTGTGGCTAATCTCCGTCTGAGCTCTCTTTCCTAAATTCTGGTGTAGCAGGGGTGTGTCACGTATGTTCCTCGTGGATGGACTAAGTCTTTGTTCATGAGAGGACTGCTGACAGCTAACTGCATCATCTCCTTACTGGCCGCTGTCGTCAGCTTTCCTCAGTGTTAAGAGTGTGTAAGCATGTTTAGCACTGCTCGATTCTCGCAGACACAACACCTTCTCATCATCTGACTCCCTGCTTCTATCTATCTATTTATCTATCTATCTATATAATATGTAGTCTTTACCACACTGCTCGGTCGCGCGAAAATGGCGTACCATCGACATTTAATAGTCATAACATATTAATACATATTACATATACATTATAATGAACTTATAAGCTAATTAAGTGAAATATATAATATTGTAAAAGTAAATTGTATGAATATTGTATACATATAATATAGTAAATAGTGATTATTCAGTAATATTACGCATATAATTGTGCAATGGTAATACTGCTAGGTTATACATTACATATTTGAGTTATCACTTTAGTAATGTCTAATGTTTCACCTAACTTGTATGATGATACTGGTAATACAGAATTATGCTATAAGTGTATGACTTATAATATTGTACTAACATTGTGGTACTACATAATTGTATTTTATGAATTGTTACAAAATATTGTGTTAATGCATAATTGTGTTGGCCTTATAATTGTAGTTACATTTGTTAATGCAACTCTTACATAAGTGTCTTGGCCTTATAATTGTAGTTAAAGTTACATAAAAGTTACATCTTGTTAATGCAACTGTTTTGTCGTTACATAATTGTTACATATCGTTTGTAGGTACATAATTGTAATTAAAGTTACATAAAAGTTACATCTTGTTAATGCAACTGTTACATAATTGGCAAAGTGTAACATAATGCAATCGTTTGTCGTTACATAATTGTTACATATCGTTTGTAGGTACATAATTGTAGTTAGTGTAACATAATGCAATCGTTTGTCGTTACATAATTGTTACATATCGTTTGTAAGTACATAATTGTAGTTAAAGTTACATAAAAGTTACATCTTGTTAATGCAACTGTTACATAAATTGGTACATATTGTTTGTAGTTACATAATTGTAACAAGTGTAACATATCGTTTATAGTTACATTATTGTAATATGGAGTAACATAATTGTAATAACTGCAGTCCTAACATATGCTGCGGTCGATGATAGTGATGATGTGTCATGCCACTTGTTTGTGGAGACACAATTTGCTTTTTTGTTTGTAGTTTATGTGGTATTTTGGCATATATAGTAACATTTACACTTATTTTCATTTGTTCGTTATGTGATCTTACTCTATTTCTCTTTTTTCTTTCTTACTTTTCTTTCTTTCTTTCATTTTTTTTTTTTTTTTTTTTTTTTGTAAGTATTGATTTTCTATAGTTTGTTTTTCTTTGCTTGTGTACACTTTTTCCATGTTCATGGTTGCATAATTACTGGCTAATTTCCTTGGGATACTTTTTTAAAGTTTAGTTTATATTGCACAGATACTACTGAAAATGATATTATATAGTCCCATATTTTGTTATTTTATATAACAAATATATACATATATACAGTATTAACTATATACACTGATTTGTTGTTCACCTGTACCTATCGTGGGTAATATGTGTGTCAGCACTGTGTGGAAATCATTGTCTTCCCGATTGTGTTGAAGATGTTCACTCTTGCTAACGTCATTTGTGTTGGCCATTTTTTTTTTTTCTCTAGTTTACCTTGTAACTTAATTTATATGTTTCCACTAGGTAGCTTTAATTAATAAATGTTTAATGCAGTTCTTTTAATTGCTCACTGAGTAACTGTGATTGTATATTTTCTTTATCACTTTGTAGATATAATAATGTATAGTTGTATGTATGAAACACGTATTTTATGTAGGTATAAATGGTAACACTCGTTGGTAGTAAATAAAAGTTATAATAAATGAATGAATATATACAGTGTAGAATATTTATTGTTGGTGCAAGTATTGAATGATTGAATTATGAAGATAATTGAAGTAGGTATATGAATTTTAGTTGTAACTATACAACACGTTTTATATGTTTGTGCAGAAGCTTATTGTCTATCACCGTGTATTGCATAAATGAAGTAACTATGTAACTCACTAATTTTTACCGTGGTGGGAAATGGTGTGAGTGGTGTTGCACGTGGTGATAGCGTTGTCCTTCGCGGGTTGATTGGCGTGTTGTCGTCTCAGCACCTGGTGACGTCGGCTTCCCACACTGGTAGCTGTGGTGAGTGAATGAGTAGCGATGAGGTCTGGTGGTTATGAATCGTGTCTCACTCTTCGTTTGTTTGTTCCGTTTTTCTATGTCGATGTTTTCTCGGTCCTTTTCTCTAGTGATTTACTCGTTGTGGGATGAAGACTGCCGCTACTTGTAGGTGCGTGTAGATTATACAGACGACTCATAGAGTTGTTACTTGTAGTTGATTGTAGATGGTTGTAGTTCGTTCACTGTAGAACTGAAGTTAATCTTGTAGAGTCTCGGTTGCTTTTGTAGAAATTTGCTTTTAATTCGGAGACGATGTCCGTAGATTTGCTGGTTTGTCGTTAAGCTACTTGCAAGGCGTCGTGTGATCTCTTGACCTCTGCATCAGCATGATGATCTGGGAGACGGAGGGGGCTGGATGGAGAGAATACTGTCAGGAGCTGATGTTGTTGGTTAAGACAGATATTCTTGTTTTCAATCTTGATATTTTGTAGGAATTTAATGTTGATTCGTAGACGAGGTTCGTATACGTTCGCTGCTACCAAATGTCATAAATGACATTTGTAGTTACTTGTAGAGAAGTATATTTTAGACTTGTGGTTGAGCAGCTTTTATATCTTGTAGTAGCTTCCCCACCAAATGTCATGTAGTGACAGGAGAGGTAAAGAATAGTATGGGACTATTTTTATTTGTCTTGGAAATATTAACAAGTCTCTCACACGGAACGAATATAAGTCCCGGGTAGCTACCTCCCTGTCTCGCTATCTGTCTCTCTCTCTCAAATCGCTAAGCCCTTCTTCCGTGACCTGTCTCTAGGGTCGCTTGTCTCCTTCTCTGTTGCCTCTTCTGTGGCTAATCTCCGTCTGAGCTCTCTTTCCTAAATTCTGGTGTAGCAGGGGTGTGTCACGTGTGTTCCTCGTGGATGGACTAGGTCTTTGTTCATGAGAGGACTGCTGACAGCTAACTGCATCATCTCCTTACTGGCCGCTGTCGTCAGCTTTCCTCAGTGTTAAGAGTGTGTAAGCATGTTTAGCACTGCTCGATTCTCGCAGACACAACACCTTCTCATCATCTGACTCCCTGCTTCTATCTATCTATTTATCTATCTATATAACATGTAGTCTTTACCACATAATGTGATATATAATGAATGCATTCGTGTCTCGATAGCTTGGTCGTAGGTACTTGTAGGGAGATAGGGCAATCGATTATGGATCGTTAAGCTCAGCCAGAATAAAGTAGTGAGACGTAGTGTCAACGAGGTGAGTTACAGCACTCTTGGGTTACTAAGTTTATTGCACACAGTTATATTAGTGAGTTACTGCGTAGTGAAGCGTGACCCCTGAATCGGACCTTCTCTCTAGCCCTTCTCTCCCCTTTCTCTGATCTGAAGGGAATCTCTCCGACATTATATACAGCTTGGAAATGATGTGTATGTCTGGTAAATTTCCTATCACGTGGACTAACTGACTAAGGCTGGTTACTCCACGTGTTTGAATACGTCATGAAATTCTTGGTCGTCTGGACTACAAGCAAGTTTGAGATACATCATATAGTTAAGGATTCTTGATGGTCTGGGACAACGAGGTTGTGGATATACATTATGTGAATTGACGTTCCTATACTCTATTTTTTTTCCAGCTGATGATCCACTTTCGTGGATGTGGCACTTGCGCACTCCTGCCGCGTGATTGGTTGGTTTCAGTTTCGTACCTGAAGTATCATATTTACAAAAAACAATTGTACCTTATATTCCAATTCTCATAAATGCTGTTTTGCATTGTCATTGTAATATACAAACAGACATGAAACGAGTATATATCTGTGCTTCACCCAAACGGACAATGAATTTGAGGAAGGTGAATTTGAAATTG
The DNA here is from genome assembly GCF_032717465.1 of Coenobita brevimanus. Classification (NCBI taxonomy): domain Eukaryota; kingdom Metazoa; phylum Arthropoda; class Malacostraca; order Decapoda; family Coenobitidae; genus Coenobita; species Coenobita brevimanus. Next base: position 2,835,155 of record NC_137042.1, read on the forward strand.
AACTATTTATTGTTGTAAAAGGTACAAATTTGTTGCATCTCTTATATATATATATATATATATATATATATATATATATATATATATATATATATATATATATATATATATATATATATATATATACAGTACTTACGGATAATAAAGGCGAAGGTATCGAAGCAATGGAGTAGGTGTGATCCATAATAAAGTCTGACACATTGCGAGACGAGACAACTTGTTTTTCCCGCCTGGCCGTCTCTCGTGTCCCCCTCTCCTCTGTAGCGACTCTTCCATTCGCCTTCCCACTTCCACCGCTTTACCACTGACAAAACCGCTAATTTACTTTGAATCGTACATACCTTTTATTTGTACTTACGCAGCCAAATGCGTTTATTCTTTAAAAATTATAGGGAGATGCAGTAAATCTATACCTTTTACAACAATAAATGTTTCAATTCAAATTCAACTTCCTCAAATTCGTTGTCCGTTTGGGTGAAGCACAGATATATACTCGTTTCATGTCTGTTTGTATAATACAATGACAATGCAAACAGCATTTATGAGAACTGGAAAATAAGGTATAATAATTTTTTGTAAATATGATACTTCAGGTACGAAACTGAAACCAACCAATCACGCGGCAGGAGTGCGTCGGTGTCACATCCACGAAAGTGGATCATCAGCTGGAAAAAAATCGAGTATAGTGAGAAACTGTGTATGTCTCCAGCAGACACTACATCCTGTACCTTGTGTTTATTTGATCTATACTGATGCCAATATAACGCCTATATAATGTCTACACATGTGGTGTTGTGACTCAGTACAATATCAGTAGAGTACCCTAGGTTAAGGCAATGGATTTTGGCAACATGCATGTATCTGATAATAATAACAGTAAGGCCAGTGAGAGAGAGAGAGAGAGAGAGAGAGAGAGAGAGAGAGAGAGAGAGAGAGAGAGAGAGAGAGAGAGAGAGAGAGAAGGGGGGAAGGGGGACGGTCGTGATGAATGAAATTAGCTACTTAACCCTTTCACCCCCAGAGGCCTCTCCTCAACTGAATAAATTATATGGCGTTGGAGAGAGCAAAATGAAAATTATCCTCTGAAGCCGAATAATAAAAGATCCTTAATTTTCTGATAAAAGAAAAAATAATTTAGTTGTGGAAAAAAAATATATGAATAACATGAGAGGGAATTTCCTCTGTGAAGTTCAGTTGGTTATCTCGTGGTGTAAGCCAAGCCCATATTTAATCCCGTGACCTCCTGCAGTCCATTATCCTCATAATAAGGAAGTGAGGGACATTTGCATAGCCACGCAGCCGAGTCACTTGGGCCAGTATTTTCGTCGTTTGAGGAAGCTCCCTAACACCTTTTTCTAGGCGATTTTTTTTTTGTCTATTACACCTTACTGTCCTCTTCTATGCAACATAAACGTTTCTAATACCGTTATTTCACCTTCCCTGTCCTGTTCTGTTGCATAAATATTTCTAATAACCACATAATCAGCATAAATAACTATTAATCATCCATGCCCTGAAATAAATCGTTACGGAAAAGGTGTTAGGGGGCTTCCTTGACCGGCGAGAATACGAACCCTGGTCATATCGGTGCCACCACATGAAGGCGTCACTTTATTGCACCAAGGTAAATTAACGAACACGAAATGCCGTCTGTCGTAATAAAATGCTGGCTGATTTGTCTGACATTAGAGTGACAGATTCTCACTACGATCCGATTTACTTGCAAGGCAGGGTATGTTACAGGCTCATATTCTCGTCGGGTAAGGAGTCTCCCTAACATCTCTTCCTTAGCGATTTATTTTCCAAGGTACCCATTACTATCCACTTTTTTTCATTCTTTGTCTTATTAACGTCGACATAGGTTGCATGAATAACACACAAGAATATAGTAACGGAGCAGAATCAGAAATAAATCTGAGAGGATGAGGTATTAGCAAGCCTCCTTACCGCACCAGTATATCGCCCACAGATTCCAACTCGTTCACCACACGGGATGATTTAATTCTCGCTATGGGTGGGCCTGGGGTAGCCTAGTCAAGAGCCGGTGACCAAATCAAGGTGGTCTGCGGTCCATAATTTTTTTTTTTTTTTTTTTTTTTTTTTTTGTGCAAGGAAGAAGGAACCAAAGGCCACGAGCCAGCAATTGTTGTTCCTTCCAAGAGAAAAACAAAATGCGAGAGAGAGCCAAATTCAAGATCCAATCATATCGAGATGCCTGGACTGCGTTTGAAAGACTGGAGATCATAGGAAGCAGGAAATACAGACAGAGGGAGACACTTCCAGAGTTGACCTGTTGCATAAATGAAGGATTGGGAGTAACGGTTAACTCTTGCATTAGAGAGTTGGACAGAAAAGGGATGAGAGTTTGCTGCTAGATGGGTGCTACGCGCCCGTCATAGAGGTGGAAGAATGCATGCAGACAGTTCAGGGAAGCAGTGACCATTGAAGTAGCGATAGAAAAGAGATAAAGATGCAACATTGCGGCGAAGAGACAGAGGTTGAAGAGAGTCAGGAAGAGGAGGAGAGTTAATGAGACGAAAAGCCTTTGACTCCACCCTATTGAGAAGAGTTGTATGTGGGGAGCCTCCCCACACATGAGAGTTGTACTCCACACAGGGGCGGATAAAACCTCAGTATAGAGCCAACTATTGTGCAGGGGTAAAGAAGGAACGGAGTCGGCTTAGCACACCTAATCTCTTGGAAGCAGATTTTACAAGAGATGTAATATGATCTTTCCAAGATAAGTCCCAAGTAAATGAAAGCCCAAGCATGTTCAACGATGATGCAGGATTAAGCTGAATATTATTAAGCATTGGTGAGTATACCTGTGGAAGATTTTGTCGGGTTGATAAGTGCAAAAACTGAGTCTTTGATGCATAAAAAAAATGTATATATTTTTACCTCAGTCAGAGATACGAGCCAAGTCAGAATTAGGTGTGCCATAGCCTCATCCCTTGTTTGTTGAAGTAACTGCTGAGATGGACGTTGCGGGAACCCAATGGAAAGGTGAAGGGTGGAGTCATCAGCATAAGAGTGGATAGGGTTAGATGTACAGCTTAGAAGGTCATTGATGAATAAAAGGAAGAGAGTAGGTGATAGGACAGAGCCCTGAGGAACACCACTATTGATAGATCTAGAAGAAGAACGATGGCCGTCTACAACAGCGACTATAGAACGACCAGAAAGGAAGCTAGAGATCAAGGCAAGGATAGAAGGATAGAAACCGTAAGAGGGCAGTTTGGAAATTAAAGATTTATGCCAGACTCGATCGAAAGCCTTAGCAATGGCAAAGCTTTCGCCAAAGTCCCGAAAGGAGGATCACCAGGAGTTTGAAAGGTAAGTGAGAAGATCGCCAGTGGAGCGTCCCTGACGGAACCCATACTAATGATCAGAAAGAAGGTCGTGACAGGAAAGATACTTTAAAATTTTTCTATAGTAGTACTCGCGTAAATTTGCGGCTTTGGTGTGGCCCACACCTGTGTACAATGGTGCCACGTTTCCCCAACTTGCGATGTGAAACGGAAGCTAGTTATGTACATGGCATCACAAATACGATAAATTCAGATGCATAAAACTTACACTTGTGTATTTTGATGGATGAATTAACAGTAATCTTATTATGCATAAAATATTTATACAGTAACACAGAAACATGGCATACATATTGTACAGTGTTGCTAAAAGAAATTGTAGTCACTTTTAATGTTTTTTAGCGTAGTTTTAGGGTGGGTAATGATATCACAGTTATGGATATAAGATAATGAGCCTGAAAAAAGAAGAAATATGCCAATATCCAAAGTAAAAGAAATAATTCATATAATTCTTGTGAGTGGCAACACTGACACACCCAGTCTGGCCTAAGGTAAAGTACATACCTCCATATACCCAAACCTAGCTTGTACAGGTGTTGCTAGGGAAAAATGCTCACATTTACTGGCTTTTACCGTAATTTTAAGGGCGAGGAATAATCACATTTATAATCATAAGCTAATATGTAGGACAAAACAGTAGGCATATGCCAATATCGAAGTAAAAAAAAATAAACATTATTCACTAGCGACCGGCAACATTTCCACACCCAGTCGGTGGCCTTGACCTCAAGGGTGGTGTGGAAATGATGTCAAATTTACAATATATACAATATTATGTAAAAGAAAATATCCAAAATGTCTCTTGCAATAAAAGAGAGAGAGAGAGAGAGAGAGAGAGAGAGAGAGAGAGAGAGAGAGAGAGAGAGAGAGAGAGAGAGAGAGAAAGGCAGGCAGGAGAGGGGCAAGGATGAATGCATTGTCGGCATGACGGAGGGTGGTGGTGGTGGAGGCACTGTCAGGCTGAGAGAGAGATGGAGGAAGGGGAAAGAGAATGAATGAATGAAAATCAATCATGGTACTGCAATAACGGGTCATCTGTTGCCGTATACAAAAAATGATAAATATCACTAAATATAACAAAACCAAATTAACAAGTGAAAGCACAATTATAAATAACTTATAAAAGAATCAAAAGTACTCAGGGTGGCTCACATCTCCCACTAGGAGAGAGAGAGAGAGAGAGAGAGAGAGATAACGGTATAGATAACGTGGCAACACTGTACCACTCGCATCCCACTTCTCGCCGAGGCAACACCTCCACCGTTGTTCCCGGCGGGACCAGCCACCCTTAGCATCACCGAGGAGAGTTGGCCTGTTCCATCCACCAGGAGGGTGTCGGCCTAGGACGTGTCCACCCGGAGGTTGAGTGAGCAGTTTTCCTCCCTCCGCCCACCTGGACCAGGGCCTGCCCTCCCTACGACCGTGTCCGGGCCTCTCTCGTTGGTCTCCATCTGCTATGGGGCTGGGCAAGTCTTTACCGCCCTTTTTCCACCCAGGGCAAGGGGGTTGAGGGCAGCATCGGGGTGGTTTTACGTCCAGCACTTGTAGACGCCCCCTCCATCAGCGCCTGGCAGCTCACCGTGCTTTCGCCGTCCCGCCCTGCCCTCCTCGACCATCGTGTGCTTGTTTGCCTGTACCACCGCGCCTTCCCCTCGCCTAGTTCGCCACCTCGTCAGCCTTCGTGCCGGCCCAGCTATGCTGTCATGGGAGAGCTATTTTCTGCCACTTCCCTGACGGGATCTCTTGTTTGCCCATTCCCCACCAGAGCTGTGGGGAAAATATTCAACACACACACAACACTGTACACAGGTGCGGCCCACACCACAGGCGCACATTTACGTGAGTACTACTATAGTAAGAATTGACTCAAAAACTTTTGAGATACAGGATGTAAAAGCAGTTGGACGATAGTTAGAGGGTTGGGAATGGCCGAATGGTCACCCTTCTTTGGGACTGGCTGAATGAGAGCAAACTTCCAGCAAGAAGGAAAGGTACAAGTTGATAGACAAAGACGAAAAAATTTACCTAGGCAGGGTGTAAGCACAGAAGCACAGTTCTTGAGAACAACAGGAAGGACTCCATCAGGCCCATATGCCTTATTAGTATTAAGGCCAGGAATGGCAGAAAATACATCAGCTGAAGAAATTTTAATGTCAGCCATGAGGAAGTCAGAGGGGGGAAGAGATGGAGGAACAGCACCGGAATCGTCTAAGGTGGAATTGGAGGAGAAAGTCTGAGCGAAGAGATCTGCTTTCTCAGTAGAAGAAATAGCTACAGAGCCATCAGAGTAGAAAAGGGGAGGGAAGGATGATGAGGTAAGGTTGTTAGAAAGGTTTTTGGCAAGGTGCCAGAAGGAGCAGGAAGAATTCGAGTTGGAGAGTTGAGAGCATTTAGTATGGATGAAATTATTTTTAGCAGGGCAGAGAACAGACTTAGCACGATTCCGGGCAGAAACGTATAAAAGGTGTGATTCAGGGGTGGGCTGGCTCCGGTACCTTTTATAGGCCCTCTCCTTGTTGCGGACAGCATTAGAATAAGCTTGATTAAACCAAGGCTTTCTTGCATTAGTCAGAGGTTATAAGAAAGGAATATATGCTTCCATGCCCGAGAGAATAACCTCCGTAATGCGCAAGGCACACTCAGATGGCTCCCGGCCATGGAAGCAATAATCATTCCAGGGAAAATCAAAAGAAGTACTGCCTGAGGGCCTCCCAATCCGCAGCTCCAAAGTGCCACAGACGACGTTTCTTTGGAGGGTCCACAGGCCATACCGAAGCTATAGGACAGGTTAAGGTGAAAAGGTTGTGATCGGAGGAGCCCAACGGAGAGAAAAGATTAACAGTGTAAGCAGAAGGATTAGTAGTAAGGAAGAGGTCAAGTATGTTGGAGCTCTCTCCAAGGCGGTCAGGGATACGGTAGGGTCCTGTACAAGCTGCTCTAGATCATTAAGGATAGAAAAGGTGTAGGCTAGTTCACCAGGTGGATCAGTGAAAGGTTCGAATCCTGGGTGGGACAGGGAACAGTTTAAGGATTTGGGTCAAGTTAAATCAGACTTTACTGATCTACTGTACCATAAGACCTACCGATATGTCGTAAATATACCCAAGCTAAGACCAATAGACCAGTCCTATAGGCGGCAGCCTTAGCATGTATTCAATATGGAAGGTGGGTGTTAACGCCAAAATGGTAGCATGTGGACGTGTAGTGTACTTAGGAGGACTGCTAGGCCTCAGGGAACGGGATGTGAAGCATATACCCAGAGTCAGACATAAGAAAAAAAGAAAAAGAAAAAACTTTCTGCCAAGGCCTCTCCAAAGCTAAATATTAGTGTCTAGAGATAGGAGGGACAAAATGCATTGTACGATATCGTTATAAAACAACTCTTCTTCTACATTTCATTCATGTTGCTGTACCACATTTAAATTGATTCTTACTAAGCTCTCTAGCCTCTGTTTAGATCGTTTAATAACCAAGTGTAGCTAATGTGAAGGCTTGATTTGACTGGTAACCAAGGAGATTCATTCCTACCTCAACAAGAGGTATCGTTTTATTTCACAAAACCACAAATTAGTCATAAGTTGAGTAAGTGACCAAGACTCTTATTCTTGTCTCTTATGGAAGCTCCCTAACACCTTTTCTTATGTGATTTGTTTTGGTTATTACACTTTACTGTCCTCTTTGGTGTTAAATGTATCCATCTATTATTGCGATACTCTCCATAAATTAAGTACAAATTGATATCAGCCAGGCATATCCAAAAAATAAATAGCTAAGGAAGAGGTGCTAGGGAGCCTCCTTAAGCATTGAGAATACGGGCTCAAGTTCCTATTATGCCAAAGCTTTAACTCAGCTCAGGAGATACTTTACGTACAGGCTTGGGCAAAAACTAGTCACCAGTCCTCTATCATCACCATGCCCTGCCTCCCATACTGCCCATTCCTCCCTGGTTCTCCAGCATCCTTCCTTTTCAATCTCTCTCTCTCTCTCTCTCTCTCTCTCTCTCTCTATCTGTTGTGTTTAATGTTGCTATCACATACAAACAGCAAAGTGCCAACTAACTTTTGTTCACTCCTGTACCAGAAGTATTAAAAAGGGAACTGATTAAAATCCCTTGCCCCTACAGTCCTTCCAAAAGTTTATTATATTTCCCTCGTGGTAGGAATTAAAAAAAAAAAAAATGGAGGTCCGTAAATAGCGCTGGTGTTATCTTTCGTGTTGTGGGGACGGCTCAGACTGCTGGTGTGGGCGTGGATGTGGCAGTGGGAGTAAGAAGTGAATACGTAATGCAAGGTAGACACTGGCAAGGTTAACAGAGCCATCCCCCGTAACACACGAAAAGCTGGCCTTAGAGTGGAAGAGGAGTATTATACGATTAAATGGACCGCACCGCATTTAACACGTATTGAACGAGCTGAGTGAAAACCAAACTGACCTGCTCATATATTTCTGTCACAATGACTTCTTCCGCTGCGACTAAATGTCATATTGTACGGGTAAAAAGTGTGTTGTGACTATCGCACACCACCACACCTCTATACACTCTGTCAAGTGAATGGATCTTGCTGATTGAGTTTATACTGTACTGAATGTTGTCAGAATTGTCGGGATTGTATAAGAGAAAACGTGTGCCAAGCACTTGTGAATTACTCAGGAAGAACTAGCACTTTTTAGAACAAAACACCTGCAGCTGATCGGGGATAAACCAAAACACTGAAAATGGCAAAGGCCGCGCTCTTGGTTGCTGCGCATATGTTTAAGGAAGTAATCATCGACAATCCATTTTTAGATGTCGTGGGTGCTACTGCGGACAGAAATACGGTGTTGGAGAGAGAAACTGTGGGACAAGCACGACCAAGAAGTATGAACTGGGTCGAAAATTACATGTGGTGATGTTATACCTCCCCATGGGCGATAAAAAGCCCACAGTCGGCCCACTTTAATACGTGATTGAAATATATACTGCAGTTTTTATTTACAGACACAGGAGCTCCACCACTTGCCTTCACTATCGTTGCTAGGTGAGTGACAAACCGTAACGCTAACTGTGGTCCTGTCTACCGGAAAACCCCTAGACTCAAGGCTGGTAAGTTATTATTATTATCATTATTATTATTAAATCAATTTAATCCAACAAGGCCATGGAATCTGAACGCTGTAGCTTAGATCACGTTGCCTTAACTCCTTCACTACGACAGCTCTCCCCAAAACCATATTATTTAGAGATTGTAATAACTGCATAAACTAGTGTATTTGGGCTGAAGGACTAATACGTTTTTCTGGTGCGAAAACAATATCGCATTATATACTCATATTGCCGGTGGGTTAGTATCAAAGGAGTGACACTTCAAAACAGTGACATAACAAAGGAGTGACAGCTGAAAAGTGAATTTCAAAGGAATAACACGAAAACTGCAGTATCGAAGGAGTGAAATATCAAAAGAGTGACAAATAAAATCAAAGAGGAGTTTCAACAGAATGACTGAAATAACATGTAAAATGCTTGTGAAGCACCTTTATGCATGCTACGTAAATCATATTTACACATGCTTCTGAAGCATTTGTGCTTCAGACTAGCTGATATTTTCTTGACATGTTTCTGAAACATTTGTGTTTCAAACGAGCTGGGCTCGTATCACTAGCTTAGGGACAACTTTCAGCTGAGGTCGTCCTATTGATGTGAGCGATGTCTTCGTCATTTGAAGCCATAATTAATTTTTTAAATTTTTCAAACCCGTAATGGATGATTATCAGTTTGTTAAATCCTAAATGGGTAAAGAAAAGCCAGCTTTCAGAGGACACATCTACCGACAACAATTTTTTTTTTTCGGTGTGAAAACAAAAACTGAAACGGTACCGCAACCCTTCGTAGTATGCCAAATTTCAATAATTTTGGTGGATCGGTATCAAAAGGTCAAGCACACAATCATCCCCCACTGATAGAGAGAGAGTGGAAGGCGTTCGGGCCATGACTGTGTGGAGTGTGCACGATCTTAGAGCCGACAATCTTCCCAGAACAAACAACCTGGAGGCTTGGCACAGGCTTTCGAAACAGTAGTTGACCGGTACCATTTGGAAGAGTTCATGGTAAAAGAGTTCATAGAAGACCACAGCACAGCTCAAGAGGTTGAACGACCGACTGCAAGAAACAGTCCAACAAAACACAAGAAAGTGCAAATCATGAGAGAAGAGAGGCTTACAACTGTCTGCAGAGGACATGTAACCGCCCCTCTCGATGAATATCTCCAGCCGATTGCACATAATCTACATCTAGGTTCAAGTAATCTTAATGACTATACACTGGGAGACAATTTCAGTGATGGAAAACATGAATTTCAAGAATATAAATAATAAAAAAAAAAAAATGCTTTTTTGAAAAAAAAAAAAATGTCTTTTGCATCACTTAAAATTTTAATATTTCAATATAATGTATAAATTTCAATTAATTAAAAAATAAATAAAAATTTTACTGCATTTTATATCAATGAAAATTTAAAATTTTCCAATGCCACTCCTTTGATACATTTAAATTTTCATTCATCTAAAATATTTTTCATCACTTTAAAAGTGTAACTTCTTTGATAAAAAATTTTGTCACTCCTTTGAAGTGTCACTCCTTTGAATAAAACCGATGCTTGCCCGCAAAACTCTGAGGGACTAACTAATAGCCTTTATAACAAAATGTGTGCAAATATCATTACCTTTGTTTCCATACCATTATTGAACCACAATTAACAATTCTGACCAAAAAGTCGAGAACATTATTTTCATTTATTTTCGCGTGCCGCGATTTTCGACAATTTTGCACTCATACGTCCAGTGCGTTTCCCAAACTTTTTGTTTCGTATTTTTTCTGACACTCCCTGGACTTACCCCACCTAATGCAAAAAGAATTAGGTCGATATCTATTACCTTTCTCGTGAAAGAAACGAACAAACGCACAGACAGACACACATATATACATTGGCCATTATTTAGATATAAGGAAAGCCTCGTGCTGTGTTCTTACTGGATCGCATACCTCAACTCGCGTTTAGCACAGGGTAATGACTCTTTGCGAGTTATTTCGTTCTTCATATCTACAGATAAATTATTACATTTTATGGCCCGCATTCTCGTCGGTTAAGGAAGTTCCCCCACACCTCTTCCTGAGCGATTTTTTTTTTTAATGCATTAAAATCGTCGTTTGTGTTGCTTAAATCATCCTAACATCACCATACTCCGCATAAGTAACTTACAATTTTATATTAACCAGCCAGATCCAAAAATAAATAGCTGGGGAAGATGTGCTTGGGAGCCTTCTTACTGAACAAGAGTACTGCCCTCGTCTGTTGCCATAATAAACAAATGAATAAAAAAATATATAAATAAAAATGAAATTATAGACTAACGTTGAGTTTTAACAAACTACTACATATGGTTAATTTTAGACATTGTTTATATATATGCCAACGGCCATACCACGTTGAGTACACCGCTTCCCATCCGATCAGCGAAGTTAAGCAACGTTGGGTCTGTTTAGTACTTGGATGGGTGAGCGCCTGGGAACACCAGATGCTGTTGGCATCCCTACGTGTCAAGTGGGGTTGGTGGAGGATTAGTGCCCCTCCCTGTAAAACAATTAACTCTAAGCCCTTGGCCACCTCGTTTGGGGTACATGGTGTCTTAAAAAAAAAAAAAAAAAAAAAAAAAATATATATATATATATATATATATATATATATATATATATATATATATATATATGGAATCACATATAAAGTTTACATCACTCTCTCACTCTCTCTATCTATATAAATGATCAGCAGCAGCAGCAGTTGAGTGTCCACTACAGGACCGGCCTATCCCTACCGAAGCAGGGACGATACAGCCAATGTATCTCTACCCAGTGGCTTAGGCTGTCTGGTAGAGACTGCATGTGGGGTGAGAAGTGCTTGTGAGTGTCACTGTAATGTTGTAGTGGCTTTGGATGTGTGTGTAGTCTGTGAACCAAGTGTAATCAGCTCGCCTTAAGCCGACTGGGTGCAGGCATACTGGTAGGTGACACTGGTTCAACCACAGCACCCCTTATGTCCGCCAAAGCAGTAAGCGGCTCGGTGAACGCTTCCCAAAGTTTTTACAACTGTGGCAGGAGGCAAACCCGCGTCCACCAGCGTGCGAGAAACACACTCTGCCACTGTACCACAGAGGCATATATATATATATATATATATATATATATATATATATATATATATATATATATATATATATATATAAATTTGGGAACTTAAAGTTAAACTTGCGCTCCTTAATTCCAGTACTAAAAAATTTTTACTTTGCACTGTCACTTATAATAATATAACCGGTACCGTGTTATTATATCAGGAGAGAGAGAGAGAGAGAGAGAGAGAGAGAGAGAGAGAGAGAGAGAGAGAGAGAGAGAGAGAGAGAGAGAGACAGACAGACAGACAGACAGACCGATGAACAACATACAGCAGTTTTCCCCCGTGGCCCCGTGATAATGTTGGAAGACCTGGCAGCTAATTCCATCCCATTTCCCAAGAGATTAACTTATTTCATTACCCCTCCCCCGTCAAGCCCCTTCTCTTCCTAACCCTCTTATCGTCTTATCTCTTCTTGTATTATACTTAAGACGATATACTTGAGCTGAGAGGGAGTCCTTGACGCCTGAGTGTCAGTATCTTTGCCACTAAGCTAAAATTCTTGTTGGTTAAAGAAGCTCCCTAACACCTCCACCTAGGCGATTTACTTTCCTTGTTACACCTTGCCATCCTCTTCTATGTCACTTAAGTCATTTTGATATTAGTCTTCTCCGCATAAATAACGTAAAAAACAATATGAGCCAACCGGATCAGAAAATATATCGGTAAGGAAAAGGTGTTAAGGAACTTCCTTACCCTCCGAGAATCCCTAACACTGTAATATTCTATTCCATATAATCCTAGGCAATTTGGTTAAGCTTAGAGTAAATGTGGGAGTCTGGAGGGGGGAGAGAGAGAGAGAGAGAGAGAGAGAGAGAGAGAGAGAGAGACAGACAGACAGACAGACAGAGACAGAGAAAAATAACGACACTGTTACTATATTTACCTTTAATCCCTTCATGTCCAATACAACTCTAGCACCGTATCCCAGCTTCAGCCAAACGATTTTGTTCAGTTCAGGAAACCTTTTACTACGCTGGATGATAACCATATGATCAAACTATGGCGCCTGGAGGTTTAGTGGGTAATTAAGGCGCTACAGCCGTATTGAGCCTGGGTAGGTTTATATCCAAGGGGTGGCTGGGGTTTATTGCTCACGTAATGCGACTCAGGGATGCGTGGGGTTGGACACACTTCTTAAATGTCAGGACCAAGTTGCCTAGACCAGAGCTTCTACGCTCCTCATGGGGCGACATAAGATTAGATGATAATGGTGATGATAACCATGAGTGTTAATTCTTCAACATTAATATTCTCACTCTGGCGGGAATAATCCAGCACTCTATTTCAACTAAAATTAGACGATTTTATTCATCTGATAGTGAGAATAATGTGGGAATCTGAGAATACTGATAGATAGTGTCAGCTTTCAGGCCTACAGTGTCACATTTCAGGCCTGCAGTGGCGAGGTGGATTCGAGGATGTTTTCAAGGTTCGATTTTATCACAGAAATCTAAATGGATGAACTGCATAAGAAAATCTAATATTATAAGAACCTTCTAAAACCCATATAGTTGTAGAGTTCAGAAACGAGGGACGATATCTGACATACCTCGCAGAAGCTAAAACACTTTCACGGTTCTGAAGAAGGGGGGAGGCGGTGACTGAATCGGTGGAGGGGTGGCCTGTAGTCCTAATGGTCACAGGTTCGAAAAGGACTCGGTCAGAGAAGAGTTTAAGGATTTAAATTTCATTAAACAGTTGTTACTGATCATAAGACCCGCAGACATGTCGCAAAAACACCCCTGCAAATACCAATACACCAGTCCTGTATAAGACAACCTTAAAATGTATTCAATTGGGACGGTGGGTGTTAGTGCCATAGTAGAAACATGTGAATGTAGGAGGAGTACTGGATCTAGGGGAACGGACTGTGGAGCTATGCCTGGCAACGGACACATAAATAAAATACCGTATAGCTCACCATAAATGCGCTTATTTATTTACTTATTTATTTATATATAATGAGAAAAGTGACAAACCATTAAACAGTAAGGTGTAGAAATTGTCAAGCCAGAGCCCCAAATCCGTACCAACGTTGCAAAAAAGGGCACAGAATTTTCCAGTAAATTCCTGGCCAACAGAAAATCCTGGATGCGACAAGGAGAGGAAAGCAGTATTAGAGAGAGAGAGAGAGAGAGAGAGAGAGAGAGAGAGAGAGAGAGAGAGAGAGAGAGAGAGAGTATATAATTTAATTTATGAAATAGATTTGTCTTAATTAACTTTTTGTATTATATAAGAGTACTGTAAGTGATATTTTTAACTTGCGATTGATCGTTTTAGATTTATCTTGATATGTATATAAATGGCTGTATATTGTTATTATTATTATTATAAAGAACTCCACGATTCCGTGGCGTTCTCATTGATGTTGTAGATATTATTGTAGATATTAAAGATATCGTCCCTCGCTCGCTAAATCTACTGTTACAAGAGTTTTAAAAATTTCGTAAAAGATCCACATTCCGTTTGCAGTTCATCTATATAGATTTCTGTGATACCAGTAAAGTGCTCTTTGTGATCGCATAACGAGCGAGCGAGCGCAGTGTTATCACAATTTCCCTCTGATGTAAAATCATAGACAGAATCTCCGATATTTAATTTATAAAGGTGATGCCAAAGGACACAATGTTATGACAGAACAATTTTTAATTTGATTTCGTAATTGAGGCGTTCATCGATTACAGCCGAACACTCCCTCGGAAAACTCGAGATTCCAAGGGGTTCCTACGCCTTTATGGGTGAGTTTTTAGTAGGTAAGAAAATTTATTGAATGAATGTATCACCTGCAGAAAGAATTTCAGCTCTACTTCACATAGGAGTGAAGTTATTAGCTTCTGCTTAGCGTGACGGTCTGGTCGGGCTGGGTCGGGCCAGATCGGGCGGGGCCGGTCATTTCCAAACTTAACTGAGAGTAACCATCGCTCGTTCGCATCGCTCGCTCCCTCGTAACCATTAAACCGTGAAAGCATCCTCAGTTGTATCGGCCTCGAACCCACCTCGCCACTGGATGTCTAAAACGTAATTACTAAATAAGATGCTAAATTCAGAGGCATATGCCAAAAATGTGTGTGTGTGTGTGTGTGTGTGTGTGTGTGTGTGTGTGTGTGTGTGTGTGTGTGTGTGTGAAACCTGCAGTCTGTTCGTGTGACTGAAAGTATTCTTTTTTGTCCACACGCATATGTGTGTGGAAACCTAAGATGTGTGTGTGTGTGTGTGTGTGTGTGTGTGTGTGTGTGTGTGTGTGTGTGTGTGTGTGTGTGTGTGTGTGTGTGTGTGTGTGTGTGTGTGTGTGTGTGTGTGTGTGTGTGTGTGTGTGTGTGAAACCTGTAGTCTATCCATGTGGTTAAGTGTATTTCTTTTGCCCTGAGGTGTATGTGGAAACCTAAGAAATGTGTGTATTCGGAGGGGAAATTAATATGTGTGTGTGTGTGTGTGTGTGTGTGTGTGTGTGTGTGTGTGTGTGTGTGTGTGTGCTCTATATATTTCAGATGCAACAGGTTAAGGACGGCACTTTCCATGAATATTAATGTAATATTTAATGCAGCATTTCCTACGTTTAGCACACGAGGAGGGGGAGGGGGGAGTACTGATAAGCCTCTCTCCGTATTCACCCTGGCCATTACAGGGGTGACGATGTTAAAACCACGTCCCTCATCACAACATCTGTAAGTTTAAAGGAGAAAATTGTGGTTTTCTTTTGGTCACTATTTATCAGATGTCAGCACAGGAATTCCATTAGCCTGAAGTGTTTTGAGTTTATACCTCATAATTTGCTGACTCCTTCTATAACACTTCCCTCGCTGATTAGCGCCTTTTCCCCCTTGAGGTCATTAATCCTCCCTGGGAGTCATTAACAACTCCAGGGGTCATTTGTGACGGAAATGTCACAGAAGAAAGGTGTTGGAAAATAATGATGTATAAACTGAAAACATTTCAAAATATTTCAATTCCAATCGCGGCTTCTGCTGAAAGTTATCCTTGTTATCTGCTCTTCCACCCATACTTTCATCTAGTATGGCTGAGATAAACAGGAGGATATTAATTTTTATCCTATGTCAAACTTCTAAATTCTGTCTCAAGTTACCGTTTCCCTTATTATCTATAAATCACTCCGTCTCCATTATATGTAGACATATCTCTCCTTGGCTCGTATGCTCGTCGGTTAAGGAAGTACATAACACCTTTTCGTAAACGACACGATTATTTCTGCTTATTACACCTTACTCTCCTATTTTGCTGTATATAAATCCTTTAAATATTGCCATACTCTGCATAAATAACAAGCAAAAGGTTATGAACCAGTCATATCCAAAAATAAATCGCCAAGGAAGAGGTGTTACGGAGCTTCCTTTACCCAACAAGAATACGGGATCTTATCACAGTTAAAGCCCCCTCTCTGCTTAACATATATACAGCAATCACGATACATAATGCTTATTGAACAAATGACGTGGAATTGATAAGGGAAGAGGGATGGAGTGAATAATTATGAATGAGTTTAGCATCACCTGTGCTCTGGTAGGAAGTAATTATTGTGCTGAAAAGGAGAGGATAAATATGGAAGACAGTGTAGAGAGTGAAAGTTGAAGCTGTCACAGAATCTAGAAATTAAGCGCACTCAGGGAGCGCATACCTCCACCAACGCTTATTCCAGACAACTCGGATCACCACCAAAATGTAATCAACTCTTCCTTGGCGGATGACCCACATATCCGGAAAATTTCATGAAAATCCAACTGTAACTTTATGACACATCTTGTGGACAGACATGCAAAAACCATGCCTGAACCGGGTCTCGAATTCTGATCACCACCAAAATTTTATCAATTCTTCCATGCCTCATGGCCCACATATACACAAAAATTAATTGAAATCCATCGCTAACGTTCTGAGATATCTTGTGCACAAATAGACAAACAAGGGTGAATACATAACCCCCTCCAGCTTTCGTTGGGGAAGATAATGGGGCAAAAGAGAAATGGAATGAATATTTAGGAAAACTTTCGAAAGTAACTAATGGCGTGACTGCTCAATTATGCCTTACTCCTTATGAAGTATTATTATTATTTTTTTCAATAGGAATGATGTGTTGGTAATATATGATGCTGATTACCAGTGATACCCTTACATATATAATGTGTACAAGTGATGTTGTTATGCTTAAAAATCATACTTTATTACACATGACTCCGTTTACAAATGATGTTGTTCTAAGAACAAATGACTCAGTTTGGAAATGACACTGTTTACAATCGATGCCGTTTACAAACAATGGTGGTTGTAAAAAGTGATGTTCTGTTAGGATATGATGATATTTACAAGTGATGCTTTTGATTAAAAAAGATTCTGTTTACAAGTGCTGTTCTGTTTACAAGTGACAGTGTTTACTAATAGTGTTTACAGAAAGTATTGTTTACAACTGATGTTGTTCTGTTCACAGTAAAGCTGCTTAATAGCTGAAAATATTTATGTTTCTCTGTTTATAATTGATGCAATTTCCATATATCACCACATATACTGCTTGCATATGGTGCTATGCATTTATTTTTTTCAATGCAAGAAAAAAGGAAACCAAAGCCAGAAGCCCGCATGATTGTTCCTTCCAAGAAAACATAAGAACAAAAAACAAATAGGGCCAAATTCAAGATCAGTCCATTTCGAGATGCCCGGACAAACTGCGTTTAAAAGTCTGGAGGCCATAGGCAGTAGGAAATACAGACAGAGGAAGACAGTTAAAGAGATACAGTCTACTAATGATGCTATCCTGCCTACTAGCTATTCTGGTTACCAACGATGCTGTGCTGTATACTAATGATGCTGTTGCGTTTGGGAGAGTGAAGGAATTTGTGGATTGGTTCATGAATTTACCAGCAAGTGTGGGAGAAAGTGTGGGGGAGGGTAATGTCATGCCATTTTTAGATACGGACTTGATGTGTGTGTGTGTGTGTGTGTGTGTGTGTGTGTGTGTGTGTGTGTGTGTGTGTGTGTGTGTGTGTGTGTGTGTGTGTGTGCTTTCGTTCATACGACAAAGTTTTTATTTATTATTTATTTACTACACATCTGATCAGGGAACGCACTCTCCTTTCAACAGTTAAAATCTAAAAACACAGTTATTTAATACAGTTCTTTAAATTTGTTAATCATTTTGGCAGACACAACATCGCCTGATACCTGGTTTCAAGAGAAATATTCTTACTGAGAAATTGTGCTCCCTTACATCTTTAGCATGATGTACTTCATGTAATTTACCTCTGTGTGGATTTTACCTTCTGCTTCCTAATAGCATGTTGTCTTTTGGTTAGTTTCCTTTCTTCTTGTTGCATAATATTACGATCTCGCTCTCTCTCTCTCTCTCTCTCTCTCTCTCTGAGTGTGTGTGTGTGTGTGTGTGTGTGTGTGTGTGTGTGTGTGTGTGTGTGTGTGTGTGTGTGTGTGTGTGTGTGTGTGTGTGTGTGTGTGTGTGTGCGTGTTTTAAGTGAATATCCCATACAACCGAAACATATTCAAGCGTTGCAAGTATATTCTTTATCCTACCCCCAGAAATCTGTCTCATCTATCTGTCTATCTATCTGTCTGTCTGCCTGTCTGTCTGTCTATCATGTTCGCCAGCAGTGTGTGCCTATTTCGTTTCTTTTCAATGTATATAGTGTTAATGTAATAAATTTTGGGGTCAACAGTTATCACAGTTTTCTTCTTAGCTGATTTTTTTGACTATTTTCTTATGCTCTGTATGCATATTCGATCTTTACTACCTTATCAGAGAGAGAGAGAGAGAGAGAGAGAGAGAGAGAGAAGAAGAAGAAGAAGAAGAAGAAGACGAAGACGAAGAAAAAGAAAAAGAAGTTTATGATGATGATGATGATGATGATGATGATGAAGGAGGTGGAGGAGGAAGAGAAAAAAAAATGAAGATAGAAGAAGAAGGACAAGGAGGAAGAAGTGATGGAGGAGGAGGAAAATAGAAAAAAGAAGAAAAAAATAAGACATTGAAGAAGACGAAAATATTGAAGAAGAAGGAGGAGGAGGAGGAGGAGGAGGAGGAGAAATTGAAGAAGAAATGGAAGAGAAGGAGGATGAGGGGAAGAAGAAAAAAAAGAAAGAAAGAAGGGGGTTAAACTGAGATGAAAGGAAGTGGCAAGATCAGTGTGTAGATGGATAACGGCGTAAGAGGATGGCAGTGTGTGTGTGTGTGTGTGTGTGTGTGTGTGTGTGTGTGTGTAAACCCCAGTCTTGGAGGAACTGTCTGCCGCAGAGTCAGATGGATTACAGGAGCACGGACTGAGGACTGGCAGGGAAAATTTTTGAGAATCAGAAACGTAAAAGTTTCGGAATGTATAACTGGAAACACAGTTTTTCACTGAAATTGATGGTACCCCTTTTTTCGTTTATTTATATATTTTTAGTTTATTCCACATCTCTCTCTCTCTCTCTCTCTCTCTCTTACTAACCCCTCCAGTTCAAAAAGTCTCTGCTCAGCTGAATGATGTTTTTATGAGAAAAATGGAAATTGGTGTCATGTAACTGAAGAGGATATAATCTTTGGTACTGCCATGCTAAGCAGAACAGAAATTTCTCATCATCCCCAACCTTCAGTGCTACATTAGAGACTGAGTGACGTAGGATCTAGAACAAAAAAAAAAAAAAAAAAAAAAAAAAAATAGAGGAAGAATGGTACAAAAGTGGAATATCATCATCATCATCATCATCATCATCATCATCACCGTCATCATCTTCCTTAACTTTATCATTATAATCTTCATCATCTTCATGTTCATCACCTTCATCATTAACATCATCATCACCATCATCATTTACATCATCATCATCATCACAACCATCATCCTCATAACATTACCATTATTATCATTATCTTCGTCTTCAGCACAATCATCATCAACACCATAATCTTCATTAACTTTATCATTATCATCATCATCTTCATCATCATCATCACCACCATCATTAACATCATCATCATCTTCAACACAATCATCTTCATTAACTTATCATTATCATCATCTTCGCCATCATTATCATCATCATCCCTAAATTAATTCCCGCCTATGAGATGGAGTGAGAGAAATTCGAGAAAATAGGAATGGGAATACAAATAGGAAAGGCAGCTATCATCATCATCATCATCATCATCTTCGTCACTATCATCCCAATCCTAATTCTTTCCCAGACTCAAAGAAGAGAAAGCATTAAAGAGGAGGAAAACCATTCTTATCATCATCATTACCATTTTCATCATTCTTACCTACGAGATGAGACTGGGTAGGATAAAGACATAAAAAGTGAGAGCACAGAAATATGACAACTGCCATCTTCATCATCCTCATCATCATCATCACCCTTACCTACGAGTTGAGATAAGGTAGGTTACACATAGAAAATGAGTGCACAAAAAATATCAGAATCATCATCATCATCATATCCCTAAACCTGAGAGATGGAGAACGGTAAAATTAAGACAGAAGGAACGAAAAAGGAGAGAGAACTCACCAACAGCACATCCAGATAAGTGTGCCAAACAAACAGTAACACATCACCCAAGTTTTCAGAATTCTTGCTATACCTTACAGCAAAAATTCTGGATTGCTCAACATGGGAATTACAAACGCGGCTTAAACGATATAACACATAGTAATTCTTATCCTTTCAACACACACAGTTTCCAATGGCTTACTCAGCTGGATTAGATGCTAGAGCTGTCGTGATCATGAGAAGGTTAATGGTGACATCACTAACACTCACTACATCGTATGACACTCTCAGGTGAACAAATTAGACAGTCTGTTCCATGAAACACAGTTGTCGTCCTACGCGCCAAAGACGACCCCAAACACCTTCTGACCTCATAAACACCCGATCCCCTAATTTACCCATATAGCCTATAGTTCGCCGTATCCGACTCATTTTATAAACCAGACGATCGGTTCCCAAGGGCCATTCAATCCTCCAACGCGCACCAGACGGCCCCAAACACCTTCTCAGATCACCGCCATTGATCTTCCCTCCCTCAATAGGCTGCAAATGGGCAAGGGAGGCGGCAATCCAGACTGTGCATTTAAGGGGAAGCCGAAGGAAAGTTTGTATGCACCCACCAAGGCCAGGGATGTGATGAGTCCTGGTGTGGCGAAAATTACAGCTACTTACACTGGTGATGCTATTTATGGAGAGAGAGAGAGAGAGAGAGAGAGAGAGAGAGGGAGAGAGAGAGAGAGAGAGAGAGAGAGAGAGACGCAGAAACAGACACAGAGAGACCGAATATGTGTTTGTGTATGAAAGACAGACAAACAGACAGACAGACACAGACTCAGAAAGTGTGTTTGAGTGTATGTATGTACGAGAGAGAGAGAGAGAGAGAGAGAGAGAGAGAGAGAGAGAGAGAGAGAGAGAGAGAGAGAGAGAGAGAGAGAGAGAGAGAGAGACGCAGAAACAGACACAGAGAGACCGAATATGTGTTTGTGTATGAAAGACAGACAAACAGACAGACAGACACAGACTCAGAAAGTGTGTTTGAGTGTATGTATGTACGAGAGAGAGAGAGAGAGAGAGAGAGAGAGAGAGAGAGAGAGAGAGAGAGAGAGAGAGAGAGAGAGAGAGAGAAGAGATCAATGAGGGTACACAGTTACACATATACAAATCACTTTCAAGAATAAACAAATCTACAACACCCAACCCAAATGAATCACTGAATCTACGGGTCTACAAAGCGCTACATACGGGCGAATCTAAGTGCCTGAATCAGCTATCACAGGGGCAAAAATAAGTGTTAAGTATAAGTGTTAGAGTCAGCATAGTGAGTCTCCAGCAGCTGCAAGATAGTTCACTCACAGAAACACACAGACAGACAGACGGACGCCCAGACACAGACAGACAGACAGACAGACGAACACCCCGACACAGACAGACAAACGGACACCCCGACACAGACAGACAGACGGACACCCCGACACAGACAGACAGACGGACACCCCAACACAGACAGACAGACGGACACCCCGACACAGACAGACAGACGGACGGACACCCAAACACAGACAGACAGACGGACGGACACCCAAACACAGACAGACAGACAGACACCTTGACACAGACAGATAGACGGATACTCAGACACAGACAGACAGACGGACACCCAAACACAGACAGACAGACGGACACCCAAACACAGACAGACAGACGGACGGACACCCAAACACAGACAGACAGACAGACACCTTGACACAGGCAGACAGACGGATACTCAGACACAGACAGACAGACGACCACACAAACACAGACAACTGACACAAAAGCAGACACACAATCACTCAAACACAGACAAACACACTCACATCAGACATATATGCACCCACACACACAAACTCCCAGACAGACGCTGTTTAAAATATTACATCCCTCTATCAGTGTGGTAATATCGGAGGAATATTTAGCGACTTTCAGAGCAGCCAGAGGGAGATCGTTACGACATCTCTTCTCCTAAATAATAACCAGTAAATGGAGTGCCGTAAAAGTGTAATAATTTTTTCATTATATTCTTATTTTTACAAGCCCATTAGATTTGGGAAATGCGTAACCATTTGGCAGTTCGTATAAAGGTGCTTTATTTACTGCTCACAAAACCAACCTTTGGGGGAGAATTTTGCCTTTTTAAAATTATCAAATCATATTATTATTATTATTATTACCTCTAACAGTACTATACTACTGCTACTACTGCTAATACCACCACCATCACTATTACTACTACTACAACTGCTACCACTACTACTACAACTACAACTACTACTTCCACTACTAATATTACTCCTACTTCCATTATTACTACTATTACTACTACTACTTTCCTCTACTACTACTACCACTACTACTACTACCGTTACTTCCACTACTAGTACAACGACTACTACTACCACTACAACTACTATTTTTTCTTTATTTTCTTTAAAAACCACTTCGTAAAATCTAACACGTAATGAAACTTCAGTGATGCTAATGAAAAAAAATGGGAACAACTCTGCAATGACCTGTGACGCATTCTCGTATAAGTTGCAAGTGTGTGTGTGTGTGTGTGTGTGTGTGTGTGTGTTCTAGGTGGTATAATAGGCTACATAACACATCTTTCTTATCGATTTGTTTTGCATAACACTGCTTAACATTCTTTTCTTTTCTCTATACGTCACCTTAATATCAAGAAAGTTTGCATCAGCGACAAGCAAAAAGCTGCTGAGGTGTAATGCGTAGATAAAATAGCCAACGAGATATTGTTGCAAAATATCCCGATCCACTTAGAATACGACTAAATCCAAATTATTACCTCCGCCAACTAAGCTGGAGGAGATTATGTATTTACATATGTTTGTCTGTTTGTTTGTCGGCACAATATCTCCAAAAGCTCTCAATGAATTTCAATGAAATTTTGTGGTAGGTTGGGCCATGTACCAAAGGAGTACAAAGGAAGGCAAACAGCAACAGACCTTATGGTCCTTTCGAGGCTGCTTGTTATTGAGTAGACTATAACTACGGTACAAGATCTAATTCTACATGCTGAAGGATAAGGATAGTAAAACAAGAAGGCTCCCCCTGCCTCCAAACCCTCCAGTTAAAACTGATAAGAAAAAGTGAGAAAAACCACCATGCAGCAAGGAAAAACTAACATGGAAATTTTATAGGAAAGACTGAAAGGAGAAGTTACATTCTATAATACTTTATAAGCTACCGGTCTGAATAACCTGAAAGAGAAAGTACTTAAGTAAAATGAATAAACAAATAATAAATAAAGTACGAAATGCATGGGTACGTTGCGTTAATGAGGAGTCTGTAGACACAGCGTGGAAATTGCACAGTGCACAGTGTAGATGTTCAGGGGTGGTGCAGCAGCCTTGCCTGGCACTTTTAAGGTAGGCAGCAGTCAATCAGGCCCCATCTCCGTTCACTCCACTGAGACAGGGAACTTTCCCTTGGAAAAGTACACAGGTTTCCTCCTGAAGCAGTGACCCCTCATGCATTAAAAAAATCTCGATGGTGGTCACTTCACTATCAGGGACCCTCAGTGATCCAGAGCCCATCACAGGTCGAAAGTAAGAGATGTGACAGTTAACTCAGGGCTGTCTGTGCATATCCTAGTCTGTGCTTATACATCTGGTTTATTTGCACTTAATAAATTGATCCGGGCTCTGAGAATATATATATATATATATATATATATATATATATATATATATATATATATATATATATATATATATATATATATACACACACAAACACACACAAGTGTTTTATTCTGGAGTAAACATATTAAGCTGGGGGTTACATGACAGATACTTATCCAAGTGACCTTTAAAGGTTAGTACTGTATCACAATTTACTACACTGGAGGGCAATTTGTTCCATATATTTACAACTCATTTAAAGAAGAAATGCTTAGCTTCATGCGACTGGAATCGTTTGCCAATTATTTTGTGCCCATTGCCTCTAGTATAATTCGTGTGATCAACTGTGAGGTATTTATCAACAGCCATGTTATCATGCCCTTTGAATATTTTAAATACTTGAATTAAGTCTCCTCATAATCTGCATTTAGTTTGGGTGAAGAGATTCAAGGCTTCTAAATGCTCCTCGTATGGTTTGTTTCTCAAACTAGGCAACATTTTGGTTACCCGACGTTGTACTCTTTCAAGTTTCTCTATATCATTTTAGTAATAAGGTGAACAGATCTGGACACAATACTCTATAAATGTGGGCCAACTAGAGAATTATATAAGGTGAGGATGATACAATTAATTTGTTGGCTTTCTTAACAGCCTCTGTACACTGTTTGCTTGGTTTAAGATCATTTGTTATGATAAACCCTAAGTCTTTTTCATGACTGACATTATCTAGTTGAATGTTATTCATGGTGTAACTGGCTTTTTCATTTCTATTCCCAATGTTTAGCACTTTGCATTTACAAATATTAAAGTCCATCTACCAGGTTTAGGCCCAATTAAACAGTTGATTGGTGTCACTCTGTATTGCCTGCCTCTTTAAAGATGTGTCTGCTCTGTTACCAGTTTTAGTATCATCAGCAAATTTGGTTATTTTACAATTAAACCCTCATGTATATCATTTACGTAAATTAAAAACAGAATAGGACCCAGTACTTAGCCCTGTAGCACACCACTAGTAACATCTTTCCAGTCCTATTCTTTACCATTTATTGTTTACGTTCTGTAAGCCAGTTATCGATCCACCAGAGCACATTCCCTCTGAACCCATGCACATTCAATTTTTGAAGTAACCTTTTATGGGGAACTTTATCAAATGCTTTATGAAAATCGAGATATACAATGTGAACAGATCTGGTCTCATCATATATATTGAACATGTCATAGAAAAAAATCCAGGAGATTCGCGAGGCAAGAGCGATTGTTTCGAAACCATGTTGTGAACCTTTGTTGAGCTTATTCATTTCTAAGTGCTTAACAAATTTATCTCTGAGAACAGTTTCCAACAACTTGCACACTACTGAAGTTAAACTTTTTGGTCGATCGATAATTTCATGGTTGTGATTTGCTGCCTTTTTTGAATATCGGGGTTACATTTGCTACTGTAGTTTCCATTCACGAGGCACCTTACTGTGTCTTAGTGATTTATTGAAAATCGCAGCTAATGGCTTTGATATTACATCTCCTGCTTCTTTTAGAATGCGTGGAGATATTCTATCTTGCCCTGGTGTTTTACTCACTTTGAGTTTACCGATGGCAAGTTATACGTCATTCTCGCTAACAGTAATGTCGCTAATTATGCTGCCCTCTTCTAAGGTAACAGGAAAAGCTGTGGGTATGGACTCTGTATTTTCAATTGTAAACATGGATGCAAAGTAAGTGTTGAGAATTTTAGCCATCTCTGTTTCATCTTCAGTATAATTTTCATTATATCCACCCCTGAATCACATCATCTTTACGTTTCTGCCCGGAATCATGCTAAGTCTGTTCTTCGCTCCACTAAAAATAATTTCATCCGTACTAAATGCTCTCAACTCTCCAACTCGAATTCTTCCCGCTCCTTCTGGAACCTTGCCAAAAATCTTTCTAACAACTTTACCTCATCATCCTTCCCTCCTCTTTTCTACTCTGATGGTTCTGTAGCTATTTCTTCTACTGAGAAAGCAGATCTCTTTGCACAGACTTTCTCCTTCAATTCCACCTTACACAATTCCGGTGCTGTTCCTCCATCTCTTCCCCCCTCTGACTTCCTCATGGCTGACATTAAAATTTCTTCAGTTGATGTATTTTCTGCCATCACTGGCCTCAGTACTAACAAGGCATATGGGCCTGATGGGGTCCCTCCTGTTGTTCTCAAGAACTGTGCTTCTGTGCTTACACCCTGCCTAGGCAAACTCTTTTGCCTTTGTCTGTCAACTTGTACCTTTCCTTCTTGCTGGAAGTTTGCTCTCATTCAGCCAGTCCCAAAGAAGTAAGACCACTCCCAACCCTCCAACTATCGTCCAATTGCTTTAACGTCCTGTATTTCAAAAGTTTTCGAGTCAATTCTCAATAGAAAAATTTTAAGGCATCTTTCTTATCACAACCTTTTTTCCGATCGTCAGTACGGGTTCCGTCAGGGACGCTCCACTGGCGATCTCACCTACCTTTCAGACTCCTGGTCATCCTTCTTTCGGGACTTTGGCGAAAGCTTTGCCATTGCACTTGACATCTCAAAGGCTTTCGATCGAGTCTGGCATAAATCTTTAATTTCCAAACTGCCCTCCTACGGTTTCTATCCTTCTATCTGTGCCTTTATCGCTAGCTTCCTTTCTGGTCGTTCTATAGCCACTGTTGTAGACGGCCATCGTTCTTCTCCTAGATCTATCAATAGTGGTGTTCCTCAGGGCTCTGTCCTATCACCAACTCTCTTCCTTTTATTCATCAATGATCTTCTAAGCTGTACATCTAACCCTATCCACTCATACGCTGATGACTCCACCCTTCACCTTTCCATTCGGTTCCCGCAACGCCCATCTCAACAGTTACTTCAACAAACAAGGGATGAGGCTATGGCACACCTAATGTCTGACTTGGCTCGTATCTCTGACTGGGGTAAAAATAATATGGTTGTTTTTAATGCATCTAAGTCTCAGTTCTTACACCTATCAACCCGACAAAATCTTCCACAGGTATACCCACTAATGTTTAATAATATTCAGCTTAATCCTGCATCATCCCTGAACATGCTTGGGGTTTCATTTACTCGGGACTTATCTTGGAAAGATCATATTATATCTCTTGTAAAATCTGCTTCCAAGAGATTGGGTGTGCTAAGCCGACTCTGCTCTTTCTTTACCCCTGCACAATTGTTGACTCTATACAGGGGTTTTATCCGCCCCTGTGTGGAGTACAACTCTCATGTGTGGGGAGGCTCCCCACATACAGCTCTTCTTAATAGAGTGGAGTCAAAGGCTTTTCGTCTCATTAAATCTCCTCCTCTTACTGACTCCCTTCAACCTCTGTCTCTTTGCCGCACTGTTGCATCTTTATCTCTTTTCTATCGCTACTTTAATGGTCACTGCTCCTCTGAACTGTCTGCTTGCATTCCTCCACCTCCGCAATGGGTGCGTAGCACCCGTCTGGCAGCAAACTCTCATCCCTTTTCTGTCCAACTCTCTAATGCAAGAGTTAACCATTACTCCCAGTCTTTCATTTATGCAACAGGTCAGCTCTGGAAGTGTCTCCCTCTGTCTGTACTTCCTGCTTCCTATGATCTCCAGTCTTTCAAACGCAGTATGTCCAGGCATCTCAAAATGATCGGATCTTGAATTTGGCTCTCTGTTGTATTTTGTTTTTCTCTTGGAGGGAAATGTAACTGCGGGCTCATGGCCTTTGGTTCCTTCTTCCTCGCATAAAAAAGAAAAAAATTGGCCAATTGTTGGTGATATTACCTTGTTTCTGATATAGCTGAAAAATTCTTTCGGGTTGGATTTACAGATACTTACAATGTAAGTTTCAAAGTTATTCTTACTCTGCTTTATTAATTTTTTTTTGCTTTTCGACGAAGAGCATCATATTTATTTTTATCAATTTGATTCTCTGTTATAGTATAATTTTTGTGTGCAAGTTTTTTAGCTGATAGCCAACCCTTAATTTCTGCATTCCACCATTTGGGTTTATTATTTTTAGCAGGTCGTCAGTTTTGCATTGGAATACATAATGTTACTGCTTTACCGAGAAAATCTGTGAATAATTTCCATGATTCATTAACCCATACCATCCCAGGCATTTTTGCAATTTTATACCCACCCAATGCCGGAAAAAATTTTTATTGCATAAAACAATCCAAAAGAATATATAAATCAAGGAAAAGCAAAAAAAGTACTTCTTATAAGAGAAATAAGTGCAGGATGGCCGTCCATCGTGTTTCTAATCCAGTTTCCCAAGCCGTGAGCTACATTTTCCCACCCAGCTGGGTGGGATGAGAGAGAACGGGGGGGTGAGGAGAATGGGGGAATCCCCATTCTCAATGTCCTTCTCCACTGGCTCATACTCCTCCCCAGAAGAGTCGTCCAGGTCTTCCACTTCTATAGAATCACTAAATGAAGGGACAGAGGGTCCATGTGACAGTGTCAACCACCTCCTCCAGCCCAATGAGGTGGAAAAATGGCGTGACTTCCGAGACATTCTAACGCTGTGATGGATAGTGGTACACTGATGTTACCCAGCCATGCAGAACCAAACTCAGTGCTACAAGTGCTTGTGCACAATGTTGCCAATACATTAACCCACGGCATCCCGTCGACGTTCTTCCACGTCCTCACGTTTTGTCACTGCCAATCCCGTTGACGTACTTTAACGTGCTGCAATTGCAAGGTCCATAATTTCCACAATTTTCAAAATTCGCATGAGATTTTCGATTCGCCCACCTACCCAAGCCTCCCCTACCTGCTACCAGGCGGGCAGCGTCCCAGACCCTGCATGACCCGCGTGCGCCCTTGTCTCGGTCACTCACCTGTTAGCAGTGACCCAGGTCAGACATGGCGCGTAAAGGTCTCTCAGACGACGAGATACAATCCACCCTGGATGCCTTCACTGGAGATAGTGATTCTCCACTTGATGATGATGTGGTGGATCGAGATTACGTGCAACCTGAGGAGGAAATAACAAGCAGTGATGAGGAGGTCCCTTCGCCCCGGAAAAAGTGGTATGTCACGTATGGTAAGGCAAGGGAAGGCCAGCCTGCACCCAAAACACCAGCACGGACCTCTCTCCATCCCCTAGAGAGAGATTCTGATGAGGATGAGGATGAGGACGAGGACGAGGACGGCGGCTTAGGACGTGATGTTGCCTCGTGGTTGGGGAAGGAAAAAATCTCACCCCGAGGATCAGAAGGTGGGGCGAGAAGGCAAATAAGGTATGGTCCTAGTGTTTTGTCTGGGGAAGGCGAAAGTGGTGTGGTGGGAGTGCGGGGTGAAAGGGAAAGTGGTGTGGCGGGAGCGCGGGGTGAAAGGGAAAGTGGTGTGGCGGGAGTGCGGGGTGAAAGGGAAAGTGGTGTGAGGGAGGCAGCACGAGCACATGGTGCACGTAGGCATAGGGGAGAGGAGGTGGAGCCGCTCCCCAGCACGTCTTTCGCCCCACAATATTCCCAAACTTCCTCCCCACAGCCCCAGGATGTGGGGAAAGGAAGGAAAGGGAAGGGAAAGGGTAAAGGAAAAGGGAGAGGGAAGAGAAGTGCGAGTGATGAAGGGCGCCGCTCTCCACCTCCCCAACCTCCCCCACCACCCTCACCTCTCGACCCTGATGAAGGCGACGATGGGGACGAGGCTGGAGACGGTAGTGTCTCGTGGAACTGGGAAGATGGGAGTAATTTTACTCCTATCATTCACCCTTTCACTGAGGAGTGGCGGTCTGGTTGCACGGCTCCAGGTGTGCATGCGGGTTCCACTAGGGTGGATTTCTTCCACCTGTTCTTTGGGGAGGTGTTTGTGGGGCGCATAGTGGAGCAGACAAACCTATTTTCACGAACACAGCACCGTGAAACTGAACGTCTGGGTACAACGAGCAGGCATTCCCAGCAATATGACTATCCTGTGACAATTTCTGAGATGTTCTTATTTTTTGCCCTGGTTCTCTTGATGGGTGTTGTCAGAAAAAATCAAATACCAGCATACTGGACCACTGACCCAATGACCATCACACCTTTCTTTGGAAAGGTGATGAGTCGTAATAGATTTCAGCAGATTCTCAGCCACCTCCACTTTTTTGATGCAGAAGATCCAGCTAATGCTAATAACACTGATAAAATTAGGAGAATTAGGCTTGTATTTGATCATTTACAGGAAATGTTCCTCTCCTCATTTTATCCTTACAGAGACCTCGTCATAGACGAGAGTCTTGTGTTGTGGAGAGGCAATATTTCCTTTCGCCAGTACATACCCAGCAAGAGACACCGTTTCGGGTTCAAGATCTTTGTTATGTGTGACTGTAAGACTGGTTATGTCCAAGACATAGTCTTGTACACGGGCGCACAGACAGATATAACAGAAGATCGTAGTATAGGACCCTCAGGGGCCGTGGTGAAGACAATGATAGAGGAGTACCTTCATCGTGGTCATGTGTTGTACCTGGACAACTGGTACACTAGCCCTCTTTTCGCTCGGTTCCTCCACCAACACGACACCGGAGTCTGTGGTACAGTAAAGAGAAACCGTCGCCATATGGTCAAGATAGGGAGGAAACTGGACAAGAACGAGGTGGTTTTCTTCCAGGCAAATAACATCCTTGCCACCCTGTGGAACCACAACAGGGAAGTTTACCTCCTATCGACTGTACACAGCCCCCTGATGCACCGCACAGACTCCGTTGATCACCGTAGCGAGAGGAGGCGCAACGTCTGGAAACCTGAGTCTGTATTTGACTATAATCTGAACATGAGGCAAGTGGATCAGTCAGACTCGATGATTTCCAGTATGGACTGTGCCAGGACCACGATGAAGTGGTACAAAAAGCTCTTTCTCCACTTGCTCGACATCACGGTCCTCAATGCACACTACCTGCACACCATGACAACGGGAATATCAGAGACCTTTGAGGGGTTTGTGAGGGAGCTGTCACGTGAAATAATCGCCAGGTATGCCCAGGACAGGCCCACACACAGCACACGCACCCCCATGGCTGCCCAGACTCCCCTATGCCTCGCAGGACGCCACTACCCTAGCACAATCCCTTCCCAACCAAACCGTCGTAAACCCCAGTGCCGCTGCCATGTATGCAAGCACTCGACAGTCAGACCAGCCACTCAGAGAAAAGACACAAGGTACGAGTGTGCAGAGTGCAATGTTGCGTTGTGCCTTCAGCCCTGTTTCAAAGAGTACTATAACTTCCTACACTACTGAAACTGTGTGGGATGGCGATATGACGCTCAGTATAATGGTAAGGCCAGTCAGTATGTGCTAAGTCTTATATAAAGTTGAAACGGGTGTAATGTTTGCAGGAAAGTAATGTATAAGTTGAGAAATAGTGTAAGTTGAAAGAAGTATTATCAAAACTACACCCACTGTGTAAATCTGCGAAAATATGACGCTCAGTATAACACTCTGGTCAGTAAATATGTGATAGCAAGAATATAAAGTGGAAACGGGTGTAATGTTAGCAGGAAAGTAATGTATAAGTTGAAAAATAGTGTAAGTTGTAACAATTGATGTCACGAGTACACCCACTGTGTAAATCTGCGAAAATATTGCTCTCAGTAGAACATTCTGGTCTGTAGGTATGTGATAGCAATGATATAAAGTGGAAAAGGGTGTAATGTTAGTAGGAAAGTAATTTATAAGTTGAATACTAGTGTAAGATGAAACAAATGATATCGTGATAACACTCACTGTGTAAATATGCGATAATATGACGCTCAGTAGAATAGTAAGGTCTCCAATTATGTGATAGCAATGGTATACAGTGGAAACATATGTAATGTTAGTGGAGAAGTATTATGTAAGTACAAAAATAGGTTGTAAGTTGAAATAATAGTTATAGCGACTTCACCCTCTGTGTTATTATGCGCTATTATTACGTTAAATATTATCATAAGGCCTGAAACTATCTCAAAACAGTTCTCTAAAGTGGAAAAGTGTATAATGTTATTAGGAAAGTATTATTTAAGTTGAAAAAACACAATGAGAGTTGAAACAACAGTCACAGCGAGTTCACTCACTACGTAAATAAGCGCTAACATTAAGCTAAATGTTATCGAAAGGCCTGTGAATACGTAAAAACAGTTCAGTAAAATGTAAAATGGTATAATGTTATTGGAGATGTATTATGTAAGGATAAAAAATGATATGTATCATGATTCAGCAGTGTTAGCAATTCATTGTGAACAGTTTGGCCAATTTCGCTCAGTTCACCCGATGGAACAATGCTTATTTCACCTCTATTTTTGTATATAATCCAATTTATTCTTGTATCACATGTTTTTATGTTTGTAATAAATACATATCTACTTACTTTCATTGGTTTCCCAAACTTATAATACCATAGAAAACATGAGAGCCTCAGACCACCTACACAGAACACGGTACCAGGTGTAACGAAAGTATACCTGTTTAGGCCACTTATGGACCCCGGTGAACACTTTCTTGGTGATTGACCATTGTTTCTGACCAAAAGCGAAAGTTTTTGCAAAAAATAATTGGGTCCAAAAATGGTCGGGATTGGGGGGTACAAGTGGTGAAAAAGTGGTCGGGATGGGGCGGGTTAAGCTACTCCTTAGCAAAAAATAGCTAGATTGAAGCATTCAGAGATGCGCTACAGCTCTCGAATTATGCAGTTGACACCAACACATCGCTGGGATTACTTGAGACGTTTTGTACCGTCGGCACCATGCCGACGGCTGGATCGTACGGGTTAATATTCACTGTTTGAACAATGGGGTCCAAGTCACTAGAACCAATTATTTCCTTTAATTTTTGAAAGTCCACTCTCTGGTAGTCAGGCACTTTCTCATAACTAGCCCTGACATTGTCGTTACTGAAATTGATGTTGAATGTGACCATGCGATGGTCACTAATACCAAACTCTTCCCCTATGACAACATTATTTACCAAAGTTTTCTGATGTGGCCAAAATCAGGTCTAATATGCTAACTCTTTGTGTTGGGCAGTATACAAACTGATGCACTGAACTTTCTTGCAAGTTAGTGAACAGGTCCAACCCTGTGTGTGACAACAGAGTCCCTCCCCATTTGGCAACTGGTAAATTAAAATCACCAAAGATTACAGTATTGTGGGTGATACATATCTCAAGCAATTTGGTTGTAAATTTCATTATCTGTGTTACTGGACTGTGCGGGCAGATGATAAATCAATCCAAGTACTGTTTTGCCACAGGATGTATTTCTAAGGTGAAGATAAATACTATCAACATTATCAATAGAGAAATTATGAATTACAACTGGATGAAGTCCAACTTTAATATATAACAGTACAGGTCCCCCACTCTATTTTTTCTCTCACAACTAAAAATACTGTAACCTGATATGTTATACTCCACTAAAAAATCTCTTTGTTCCGTGATGAGCAATGATTCTGGTATGCCTATTTCATCATAATCTTCAGCAAGAACATAAGCCTCTAAATCATATATATATATATATATATATATATATATATATATATATATATATATATACAGTATATATATATATATATATATATATATATATATATATATATATATATATATATATATATATATATATATATATATATACCCCCTGGGGGTAGGGGGGTTTTCAAGAATACTCCCCCAGTATCCCTGCTTGTCGTAAAAGGCGACTAAAAGGGTTGGCGGAGGGTTAGTGCCCCTCCCCGGAAAACAACTAAAAAAAACAAACAAGAAGCCTCGGACAAGGACTGACCAAACGATGACGACCCAGGACCGGACAAAGGACTTGGTAATGAGTACATGGAATGTAAGAGGAGCGAATGATGAGGTGAAAGAGAGAGAGATTGTCCAGGTGCTTGAGGATGCGAAAGTGGATGTATGTGGAATAACTGAAACAAAATGGAGAGGAGAAAGTGTGAGAGAATGGGAGTATGGATGGGGTATATGTGCAGGAGTAGATGAGAATGAGAGGGCAAAGGAAGGAGTGTGTATAGTTGTGAGTAAAAGATGGAAGAAGAGCATAAGATAGTATGGATCAGTTGGGTCAAGGATTGTGTGGGTAAAGTTGAAAGTTGGAATACAAATGTGGGCGATTGTGTGTGTGTATGCGCCAACGCAAGATCGTGCTAGAAGAGTGAGGGAAGAGTTCTGGACAAATGTGGAAGTGTGCATAGAAAAGTTTGGAAGGAATGAGAGAGTGTTTTTGATTGGTGATATGAATGGTAAAGTAGGTAATGTGAAGGTGGATGGAATAGTTGGTGAGTGGGGTGTGCCTGCTGAGATAGATGAGAATGGGAGTGCGTTAGTGGACATTTGTGCTGGGAGGGGGTTGGTGATAGCCAATACCCTCTTCAGGCATAAAATGATCCACAGGTATACAAGGCGAGTGATGAGAAGGGTGGGTGGTGAACTGAATGAAAGGAAGGCAATGATTGATTATGTGTGTGTGGATGAAAGGATGCGAAGATGTGTAAAGGATGCAAGAGTGTATAGAGGTTGGGGGAGTGGACTTTCTGACCACTACTTGGTGGTGGCCAGAATTAGGATGCAAGTACGATGGAGGAATAGAAGAAGGGAAAGACGAGAGGAAGGAGTAGTTGCAAGGACAGTGGAAAGGTTACAAGAGGATGAGAAAAAGGCAGAGTATAAGAGAGAAGTGGAGGAACGATTGGGCAAATATGAATTGGAGCAGATGGGAGACGTGGAAGGTATGTGTAAGATATTTACAGAAGAAATATGTGCAGCATGTGATGTGGTGAGTGGAAGGAAGAGAAGACGGAGGGGGGTGCAAGGAACAGCGTGTGGACTGAAGAGGTGAAACAGGCTGTGGCATAAAAGAAGAAAGCATACAATGAATGGATGAGAAATAGGGGCGTGGAAGAAGTTGAGAGGCGGAAGAGAGAGTTATATGTGGAAAGGAAGAGAGAGGTGAAAAAATTAGTAAGAGAGAGTAAGAAGAGAGTGGATGAGGAATTTGGAAGGAATTTGAGTGTAAAGTGGAGGGACTAAGAAAATGTTCTGGAGAGAAGTGAAAAGAGTAAGACAGGGTGGAAGTGAAGTTAGCAGGGGAGTGAAAGATAAAAATGGTAGATTACTAGTGGAGAAGGGAGAAAAAGTGAGCAGATGGAGAGAACACTTTAAGGAATTGTTGAATGTAGAGGATGGAAGTAATGGGAGTATAAGTGGCTGGGGAATGGCTGGGAGAAGGAGGAAGGTGAGAAGACAGTAGGATAGAAGTTGTGGAAGCAATGAAGAAAGTTAAATCGGGGAAAGCCCCAGGAATTGATGGAGTGTGCGGTGAAATGCTGAAGCATGGGGGAGAGATGGTAGTAGAATGGATGTGGAAGATGTGCAGATTGGCCTGGGAGGAAGGTAGAGCCCCGGAGGATTGGAAGTCAGGTATAATTATTCCCTTGTACAAAGGAAAAGGGGAAAAAGAAGTGTGTGGTAATCATAGGGGCATTTGTCTTCTTAGTATAATAGGAAAAGTGTATGGTAGGATACTTATAGACAGAGTTAGAGAAAGAACAGAGAAATTAGTTGGAGAAGAACAGGGAGGCTTTAGGAAGGAAGGAGTTGTGTAGATCAGATATTCATTCTTAGATCTTTAGTGGAAAAGTTTCTAGAGAAGGGAAAGAAGTTGTATGCGGCTTTCATGGATTTGGAGAAAGCATATGACAGGGTGGATAGACAAGGATTGTGGAAAGTGTTAAGAAACTATGGAGTAGATAGGAAGTTGTTGAATGCTGTGAAGAGTATGTACGATGGTGCGAAGGCTGCAGTGCGTGTGGATGGTGAACTAAGTGAATTTTTTTCTTTGAAAGTTGGTTTGAAACAGGGATGTGTCATGTCTCCATGGTTGTTCAATCTGTACATGGATGGGGTAATAAAAGAGGTACAAGGTAGGGTAGTGGATGTTGGAGTGGCCCTGGTGAGAGAGGATAGTGTTTGGAAACTCCCTGTACTGTTGTTTGCAGATGATACTGTGTTGTTGAGTGAAGACGAAGGGGAGCTGCAAGGCTTGGTAGATGAGTTTGAGAGAGTGTGTAAGAAACGGAACCTAAAGTTGAATGTAGGGAAGAGTAAAGTGATGGTCTTTGAGAGAGGTGAAGTTAGTGAATGTACAGCGAGGTTGGATGGTGAGGAATTGGAAAATGTGAGTACGTTTAAGTATTTGGATAGTGTGATGAGTAAGGATGGAGGTTTGGAGGGTGAAGTGCTTGAAAGGGTACAGCAGGGAAGAAAGGTTACTGGTTCCTTGAAAGCAGTGATAAGAAACAGGGAAGTGAGCATGGAAGTGAAAAAGTTACTACATGACAGTATTGTGATACCAACTCTAACGTACGGAAGTGAAGCTTGGACATTGTTGGAAGGACACAAGTCAAGAGTGAGAGCAGTGGAAATGAGTTATTTAAGAGGAGCCTGTGGAGTCACGTGGAGAGACAGGCTGACGAATGAGGATATAAAGAAGCGTTGTGGTGTGGATGTGGATGTGATAGGAAGCGTTATGAGGAACACACTGAGGTGGTTTGGCCATGTGGAGAGGATGGAGGGTGAAAGACTGACGAAGAGTGTATGTGAGTGAGGTGGAGTGGGGAAGAGGGAGGGGGAGGCCGA
Source organism: Coenobita brevimanus (assembly GCF_032717465.1). Taxonomy (NCBI): domain Eukaryota; kingdom Metazoa; phylum Arthropoda; class Malacostraca; order Decapoda; family Coenobitidae; genus Coenobita; species Coenobita brevimanus. Next base: position 2,871,491 of record NC_137042.1, read on the forward strand.
GGATGAGATGGAGGGATGGGGTGGAGAGGTATATGAGAGAGGGGGTGTGAGTTGGGAGCAGAGGCAGTGAAATGGCAGGGGACAGGGGCGACTTGGAGGCGATTTGTTTGTGGCCACCCCAAACGGGATTGAGGCGTCTGGCAATATATATATATATATGTATATATATATATATATATATATATATATATATAGATATATATATATATATATATATATATATATATATATATATATATATATATTCCCACAAACTACGCCCATTCACAATAAGAGCCTTAATATCCTTGCCTTCATTTGTCTGTTTATGATTCATGACATCTACATTGACCCGTCTAAAGCCCCCTTATGATAAGTGCTTTTTTCCCAGAAAAAACCCACTGCATCATCCAGTAACCAGCCAAGATGAGCAGAGCCAACTGAATTTAAGTGCAGACCATCATGTGCAAACAGAGCCCACTGCTCATGGAGGTGATTCCAGGTGTCTACAAACTCAGTACGCTCCTGTAAGCAAAGCGACTTAATTCGATTATTTAAGCTAAAAGCCTTACTGTAAAAGACTCCGATTGCTGCAATCCTGGGGAGAACACCTGAAATAAGAATATTATTAGTTTTTTTCCTTGTAACGCTTCAACATCAATTTGAACATGTTCAGGAGCTCTTCAGACCGGGTACACAATACATCATTGGTTCCTGTGTGTATGATAACCAGACTGTCATTAGTTGTACCTTCCAAAACAGTGTTCATGGCCTCAGTTACATCATCATGTCTGGCACCTGGAATGCAATATCGCTTTTTTGGGGTGGATCCGGATCCAGATCAGGATCCTATTTATCACGGACAATACTTCCAAAAGTTCTCAATGAACTGTAATAAAATTTTGTGTAAGAGTGAACCATGGGTCAAGGAACAATTGATTAGTTGGGGGGCTGATCTGGATCCTATGTAACAATATCTCCACGGATCCGGATCCGGATCCTTTTTAATGGCGATGGCACTGGAGGAGGTATGCTCTCTTTGAGTCCTTTTTTACCTTATCATTTCATTATACAAGGTCATCCGTAAATAGCTCTTCAGAAAACTCACCTGGCATTATCTTTTGTGTTGGGGAGACGGCTCAGTCGCCTAGTGTGGGCATTGTTGTTGCAATTGGTGTGGGAAATGAATGGATGATGCAGGAAAAATGCTGATAACCATGACTTAGTCGTACCTGCAACACTCGAGAAATTGTCCGACAGGGAGGACGTGGAGCCTATTTATTAAGAACCCCACATTCTGCGGAGTTCTTATCGTATATATATATATATATATATATATATATATATATATATATATATATATATATATATATACACACACACACACACACACGAGGAGTAACCTGTAGCACCAGTCGAGCAAGACAGTACTCCCAAGATGGATGGAAAGCTGATGACAGGGAGAGCTGGAGCTCCTGTTTCATCAGCCCTCTGGACTAGTTCCTGACCATCCCTCTTTGCTGGACTTTTTCAGTGTTTCAGTAACACAGAGAGTAGTCCAGCATGCTCTCCAATACAAGTTTCTCTAACTGTCAACACCAGTCTACATGCACAATACACACTACATTTCCTTTTCAAATTCAATAAGAAAAATGGCGAACATTAACCATGCCCCCGAGTTCCCGTGGGAGGGTGGGAAGTATAAATGCCCCTACCATCCGCTCCCCTCCCGGTGACGACGCAACGAGCTGCCTGGAACCACTGTCTGACTCATTTCTTCTTCATTTCTGCAACATTCTCGGCCTTTCCTCTAACTTTCTCTCTGTTGAACACCACCTCTCCTTCTCTAAACCTTACCTACTGTTCTTAACCGAGACTCAGCTGTCTGAGGCAACTGACAGCAAACCCTTTCCTGCATCCTCATACTTTATACTCATTTCAAAGCCAAAGGTGGCTGTTGTGTACATGTATGCAACGACTTACTTAGCTTTCGTGTTCCTGAACTTGATTCTTCTGAATTCTCTGCTCTCTGGCTCTCCTGTCATTCTCTGACTAAATATATCTGTGCTGTGAGACAAGTATGTGAAAAGTATTTAGCGAAAGGTAAGGATGTGTTCGGGCGTTCATGTAGAGAAAACGTATGATAGAACTGATAGGGAGACTTTGTGGACTGTTTTAAGATTGTATGGACTTGATGGAAGGTTACTAAAAGGAGTGATAAGTTTTTATGTAAATTGTAAAGCGTGTGTAAGAGTGGGAAATGCTGTGAGTAATTGGTTTCCCGTGAGAGTGGGGCCGCGGCAGGGATGTGTGATATCGCCTTGGTTGTTTAATTTTTATATGGATGGTGTTGTAAAGGGAGGTGAATGCAAGAGTGTTAGGTGGAGGTCTGAGTCTGGTGAATGTTGATGGTAGGGAGTGGAATCTGAAGCAGCTGCTGTTTGCAGATGCTACTGCACTGGTGGCGGATTCAGAGGAGACTGAGACAGTTGGTAGAGGAGTCTGGATGGGTGTGTGAAAGGAGGAAATTGAAAGTAAATGAGAATTTGAGTAAAGTGATGAAGTGTACGAAGTTGGTAGATGGTAGGAGGATGAATATTGTTTTGAATGGTGAGTTGCTTGAGGACGTAGAGTGTTTTAAGTATTTAGGGTCACATGTTGCTGTGGATGGAAGAATAGATGCAGAAGTGAAGTTTAGAATGAATGAAGTAGGAAAGGTGCTGGGAGGAATGAAAAAAGTGTTTAGATGTCGTTCGCTTAGAATGGATGTAAAGAGAAGACTCTATGAGGGTGTTGTGATAACGACTGCATTATATGGGGCTGAAACATGGAATATGGGTGTAGCAGAGAGGAAATGTTTGAATGTAATGGAGATGAGGTGTCTGAGGAGTATGTGTGGAGTGATGCGTATGGATCGAGTGAGAAATGATGAAGTGCGAGGGAGAACTGGAGTTGTTCAGGAGATGGCTGATCGAGTCGAGCAGAGGGTGTTGCAATGGTTTGGGCATATGGAGAGAATGGATAATGAGCGATTGGTGAAAAAAATAACAAGGTCTGATGTGAGAGATGTAAGGCTGGGAGGAAGACCACGAATAGGATGGATGGACAGTGTGAAGAGAGCGTTGGATGCGAAAGGGATGTCTGTTGAGCAAGGAAGAGTGGCTGTGCGTGATAGAAATGAATGGAGAGAAATTGTGAATAAATAAATGATGACGCAGCCCTGAGGGGATATGCTCCCGCATTTGTCTGATCAGCTGATCAAGTCAGGTGCAGGTAAGGGGATGGGTCTATTGTGATGTGGCAGGGATAAACCAGCTCTGCTGTTGGGCCCTGCTGCAGATGTCACTTACTGCACTGCGCAGTTTACCCTCGTGCGGTGTGGTGCTGTGAGGATCTGTCCCTTCTCCCCTTTGGGGCTAAGATGAGAATGAATGTGTTCGAGTGGATGAGTAAATTGGGAGTGTGTCGTCCTGTCTCTGCTACCTCCCTTTCCTTGGGGGAAGCAGCCTAGGTATATAGATAGATAAATAGTTTACTTATCCCCTAATTCTACTGACTATCAAAAATTCTTTGACTGTCTTCCACAATGGAACACATCCTATCCGTTTCTCCTTTCTCTGAAATCTCCATTCTAGGAGATTCAATGTTCACCACCACCTTTGGCTCTCCTTTCCATTCACTGATCCACCTGGTGAGCAAGCCTACATCTTTTCTATCCTTAATGACCTAGAGCAGCTTGTACAGCACCCTACCCGTATCCCTGACTGCCTTGGAGAGAGCTCCAACATACTTGACCTCTTCCTTACAACTAATCCTTCTGCTTACACTGTTAATCTTTTCTCTCCATTGGGCTCCTCCGATCACAACCTTATTACCCTGAACCTGTCCTATCGCTCCAGTACAGCCTGTGGACCCTTCAAAAAAACAAAAAAAGGCGATTGTGGCACTTTGGAGCTGCGGATTGGGATGCCCTCGGACAGTACTTCTTTGATTTCCCCCGGAATGATTATTGCTTCAATGGCCGGGAGCCATCTAGTGTGCCTTGTGCATAATGGAGGTTATTCTCTCGGGCATGGAAACATACATTCCTTTCTCATATCCCTTGACCAATGCAAGAAACCCATGGTTTAATCACACTTGTTATAATGCTGCCCGCAACAAGAAGAGGGCCTATAAAAGGTACCAGAGCTAACCCACCCCTGAATCACATCTTGTTTATGTTTCTGCCCGGAATTGTGCAAAGTATTTAAAGAGTCTGTTCTTTGCTGTGCTAAAAATAATTTCATCCGTACTAAATGCTCTCAACTTTCCAACTCGTATCCTTCCCGCTCCTTCTGGCACCTTGCCAAACACCTTTCCACTTTACCTCATCATCCTTCCTTCCTCTTATCTACTCTGATGGCTCTGTAGCTATTTCTTCTACTGATAAAGCAGATCTCTCAGACTTTCTCCTCGAATTCCACCTTAGAGGATTCCGGTACTGTTCGTCCATCACTTTCTCCCTCTGTTTTCCTCATGGTTGACATTAAGATTTCTTCAGCTGATGTATTTTCTGCCATTACTGGCCTCCATACTAGCAAGGCATATGAGCCTGATGGAGTCCCTCCTGTTGTCCTCAAGAACTGTGCTTCTGTGCTTACATTATGCCTAGGGAAACTCTTTCACCTTTGCCTATCAACTTGTACAGTTGGCCGCACTCCCGCGAGGGCCACCTTAGTGTTGTCAACGCTGGCCGAGATAGTAACCGCGAATCATTAGTAGTGAGCTCTGATCGAAGCATTCACAGGACTGAGGGAGGGAGCGGGTTTTAGGTGGGTAGGTGGGTGCCTGTACACGAGAGGCGAGATATGACGATTGTTGAGGCGACAGAAAAGTGTAATATTTATTAAAAGAAATTTTTTTTTCTTCGGTGTTACTTTTGCCATAATGAAAAGTAAAAAGATCAACTTTAAATATTATACTGCAAAACAAAGACAACCGATCAAGATTCATAATTGTAGACTTTAATCGTATTTTATTTTATTGTCGTTTCCAAGCAATGGACGCTGTAAAATACAGACAAAAACTGCCTGAAAATAATGAATCAGAATGCTGTTTATTAATCACATGTAACAAATGTAAGTAACTTCATCCGGAATGTGGCAGCTGCTGACACCACTGGCACATAATTATCAACATCGCCCATATCTAGCGTTACCTAACAAGCAGTTTAAAATCGCATTGTTGCGTCATCGCATCGTGGAGTTATCAGGGCTCCCATTCACCTTCAAATGATAGCAGATTAAATATATATATATATATACATATATATAGATATATATACATATATATATATATATATATATATATATATATATATATATATATATAGATAGATAGATAGATAGATAGAGAGAGAGAGAGAGAGAGAGAGAGAGAGAGAGAGAGAGAGAGAGAGAGAGAGAGATGGATGTTATAAATATGTGTCGGTAGTATTGATACTCCTGACACTGGGGAAAAAAAAATCATATAATCTCAGAGTTTGTTGTAATTGTATTAAATGATATAAATGTTGCTCGCATTTATTTTGGTGTTTCGTGTATCACACAGATATGATCGCAGACATATTTATGAGGAGGCACGAAGTGGAAGAGTCACGGCAAATGTGTGGGGTTACCTGACTCTACATGGTCTGGGTGACATATTCCAGATCGATGGCCGCTTTACTTCTCATAAATATATTGAGGTCCTAGAAAATTGTTTCCTGCCATCACTCAGAGAGAGGAATTTCCCTTTCCCTCCCGGCCCTCTCATTTTCGTTCACGACCGATGTCCTGTCCACATGGCCAGAGTGGTTCAGCAGTGGCTACACAATAACCAGAACTTACAGGTGCTGGACTGGCCTAGCAAAGGGTGTGATATGAACCCCATTGAAAATCTGTGGGGTTCTATCGTGAATACCTGGGAGCCGGAGAGGGAGAGAACTGCTGCTGAATTGATGGACCACTCCAAGACGCAGTGGGAAATACTGAGAGGGGACCAAGACCTCGCCCGCAGTCTGGTAATGTCCATGCCTGATCGCCTGCATGCGGTCATTGAGAAGGGCGGAGGATGGACACGTTTCTAGATCTGGTTAGTTTTAGTAAGGACAAATTATAATATCTTTGTTTATTCTTGTGACTCGAAAGGTTGATGTCTAGCCTAGACCTATTTATTATGTAATTGTTAATGCTGACAATTAACTTCATTGAACACCCGAAAGCAGTTATAGTGATAGGAGAAAATAAATAATTGGTAAACGATATGTGGAAGTGTGATAAAGGAAATATCTAATTACATTATGAAACGTGATGATTGTAACTTGTTATTGCTCTTTTACAGAACGTGACGGCAGACACTGGTGGGTTACTGGGATACTTATTTGGTAACTGTAATTATTGTATTAATAAATATTATCAATAGAATGACCATATTAATTGTGACCCAAATATCAGCACAAGAGAACACGTAGAAAGTGTCGGATTATGGCAACAAATATTTTGTGCATTTAATGCTGTGGACTTTTGATAAGGTAGGGTTGCTTGGACATATAACATCGCCTTGAAAACAAACATAAGTAAAGCAATACGAGACAAAACACATTAAAATAGGAAGAGAGAAAATTACTTAAATTCTGAAACGCTCTGTAGCAGAAAGGAAAAGACGATAGAGATGAGGGGTATCAAACATGTGAAAAATGGAGCAAGGATTGACTGAATGGGCAGACTCCCGCCTCATACACCACAAACAAGCGAGCCAGAGGCGAGTGAGCGAGCGGTGGAAGGGCAAAACCCTCGCTTTTTAAGGCCTGTCTACACGTTCGGGGCTGATGGGCTGCCATGCCCGTCAAGTGGCACGTTGAATGGACAAATCAGCAAGAGCCATTATAGTCCAGCCGGTATGTGTCCCCCCAAAAGGGATTGAACTTGCGACCGATCACAGAGGAGTCGGACGCCTTACGCAGTCAGGGATCGAGGGGACATGGAAATGATAATAAAAACAGAAGAGAAGGGAAAAAGAAAAATGACAAACTTAAATTTCATCCTATACGCTACAGACAATACTCAAGGGTACGGTGTCTTAGCCCTGAACAATGTATTTTACTGTATGAAAGTTAACACATTCGGATACATTACAGTCAATTAGGTGCTAAAGAAATAGTAATAAGTTGTAAACAAGCTACTGTACTGTACGGTATCTAGAATATGACACTCCTGTTATCATGCGAGAGATAAGCGAGCCAATGTTGTCGGGTGTTAGGAAACGCTTGATAAGGAGGATACGGAGGTGTGTGCTGGGGGTGTCAGCAATTACCGCATGCAGTATTAAGGATTCACATTTGCTATATTCAATAGCATTATGCTTTATGGTTTCCAAGCATTAACTGTGCCACTTTTCACAGCGGTAATAACTTGACAATAAAGGTATTAAAATATATATGATTTGTTACCAGGTATTGTGGACTTATATTATATATAGCTTCCAGCCTTCCACTCATCTGTTTCAGACGTCATCCCTCACCTCTCGTGCATAGGTATCACCCCTGTCACCTCAAACACCCTTCCACCCCCCCAAAATCACTCTGTACGACTCTCTCTTACTGGCTGTGGATGCTTCGAACGCATCTCTCTACTAGTGTTTCAGAGTAAATATCTTGGCCAGCGTTGACAACGCTGTGGCCCTCGCGGGAGTGCTGCCAGCTGTACCTTTCCTTCTTGCCGGAAGTTTGCTCTCATTCAGCCAGTCCTAAAGAAGGGTGACCAATCCCAACTCTCTAACTATCGTCCAATTGCTTTAATATCCTGTGTCTCAAAAGATTTCAAGTCTATTCTGAACAGAAAAATTTTAAAGCATCTTTCCCATCACAACCTTCTTTCTGATTGTCAGTATGAGTTTCATCAGGAACGCTCCATTGGTGATCTTCTCACCTATCTTTCAAACTCCTGGTCATCCTCCTTTTGGGACTTTGGCGAAAGCTTTGCCATTGCACTTGACATCTCAAAGGCCTTCGATCGAGTCTGGCATACATCTTTAATTTCGGAACTGCCCTTTTACGGTTTCTGTCCTTCCATCTGTGCCTTGATCTCTAGCTTCCTATATGGTCGTTCTATAGTCGCTGATGTAGAAGCCATCGTTCTTCTCCTAGATCTATCAACAGTTGTGTTCCTCAGGGCTCTGTCCTATCACCAACTCTCTTCCCTTTATTCATCAGTGATCTTCTAAGCTGTACATCTAACCCTATCCACTCGTACGCTGATGATTCCACTCTTCACCTTTCCATTCGGTTCCCACAACGTCCATCTCAGCAGTTACTTAAAAAAACAGGGGATGAGGCTATGGCACACCTAATGTCTGACTTGGCTCGTATCTCTGACTGGGGTAAAAACAATCTTGTTGTTTTTAATGCATCAAAGACTCAGTTTTACACCTATCAACCCGTCAAAATCTTCCACAGGTATACCCACTAATGTTTAATAATATCCAGCAAAATCCTGCATAATCCTTGAACATGCTTGGGGTTTCATTCACTCGGAATTTATCTTGGAAAGATCATATGGCATCTCTTGTAAAATCTGCTTCCAAGAGATTAGGTGTGCTAAGCCGATTCCATATCTTCTTTAGCCCTGCACAGTTGTTGATTTTATGCACGAGTTTTATTCTCCCTTGTGCAGAGTACAACTCTAATGTGTGGGGAGTCTACCCACATACAGCTCTTCTGGAGTCAATGGCTTTTCGTTTCATTAACTCTCCTCCTCTTAATGGCTCCTTTCAACCTCTGTCTTCTCGCTGCACTGTTGCATCTTTATCTCTTTTCTATCGCTACTTCAATGGTCGCTGCTCCTCTGAACTCTCTGCTTACATCCCTCCACCTTAACGACAGGTGGGTAGCACCCGTCTAGCAAGAAACTCTCATCCCTTTTCTGTCCAACTCCCTAATGTAAGAGATAACCGTTACTCCCAGTCATTCATTTATGCAACAGGTCAACTCTGGAACTGTCTCCCTCTGTCTGTATTTCTAGCTGTCTGTGATCTCCAGTCTTTCAAACGCAGTGTGTCCAGGCATCTCGAAATCGACGGATCATGAATTTGGCTCTCTTTTGTATTGATTTCGTATTTTCTCTTGCAGGTAACTGTTTTCCGGGCTTTTAGCCTTTGGTTCCTTCTCTCTCGCATAAATGAGTATATATATATATATATATATATATATATATATATATATATATATATATATATATAGCCTTTGTTTCCTTCTCTCTCGCCTAAATGAATATATATATATATATATATATATATATATATATATATATATATATATATATATATATATATATATATATATATATGTATGTATATATTGCGTGTGAGGGGGGAGGAAGATCTGGAAGGCTGGCATTCCAAGACCGTTCGAGAGAGACTTGAAATTTTCAGGAGTGATGTACTTGGGTACAGGCTTCTTTTGGCACTTTTTTCCCCCCTAGCACTAGCTCCGCACTAGCGTCCGCTATGATTATTGTTTTCTCAATTTTATGTCTCCTGATTATGAAAAACTACTGAATCGATTGCTTTACAAATGTTCCAGTACGTAGTGGTCAGCATATACTCGTGCACCTGGGTATTGTTGCAGTATGTAGTAGTCAACATATACTAGTGTACATGGGTATTGTTGCAGTATGTAGTGGTCAACATATACTAGTGCACCTGGGTATTGTTGCAGTATGTAGTGGTCAACATATACCAGTGCACCTGGGTATTGTTGCAGTATGTAGTGGTCAACATATACTAGTGCACCTGGGTATTGTTGCAGTATGTAGTGGTCAACATATACTAGTGCACCTGGGTATTGTTGCAGTATGTAGTGGTCAACATATACTAGTGCACCTGGGTATTGTTGCAGTATGTAGTGGTCAACATATACTAGTGCACCTGGGTATTGTTGCAGTATGTAGTGGTCAACATATACTAGTGCACCTGGGTATTGTTGCAGTATGTAGTGGTCAACATATACTAGTGCACTTGGGTATACTAGTGCACCTGAGTATTGATACTGAGATCCAACAATTCCTTTTTGAGATATTGAGGATAATCGAAATGGCCGACTCATGCCTGAAGGTGTTAAATCGGAATGTATTTGACCGATTTTGACTAGATTCGGTGGAAGTGTAATGGGTCATGAGCGAACATGATTTGCACAATATGAATGAACTTGACCTTGATCTCAAAGTTACAAGTAAAAACCCGTAAAAAAATTTGAGTCATACCCAAAGTCCCTTAATATTAGGTATTCAAAAGGAATATTATTTTCATCTGTAATATGGAGTTCCTTGAATATTGCTTCAGTATTTTCAGAATTCTAGTTAGCAGTGGTAGTAGTAGTAGTAGTAGTAGTAGTGGTAGTAGTAGTAGTAGTAGTAGTAGCAGTAGTAGTAGTAGTATGGTCCACTTACTACTCTGATAAGGGATCAATGATATAAATATGGACTGTGTGGGAGATGTGAGTAACCCCATGTCCGTGTATAATTTGCGTGTGTGTATCTGTGTGGGTGTATGTTGGTATGTGTGCATGTCGCATGCGTTATGTGTGCACTGTGTGAAAATGAGTAACTGAGAACCGTGTATGAGAAAGAGAGAGAGAGAGAGAGAGAGAGAGAGAGAGAGAGAGAAAGAGAGAGAGAGAGAGAGGGGAGAATCACTTGTGCAGTGTGTATATGTGTGTGCGTGGGAGGAGAATAATTGCTTGTGCATGTATGCGTTAGTCATGATTAGCATAACAGGATATAACTAGAGTGGCACTCAGTAGAGCGCATACCTCCGCCAAGGCACTTACATGGATCCGCACCATAGTGTACATATTCGTAGATACCATCCTAAATATGCCTGATTTTTTTTTTTTTTCCATCAAGATCCATGCATTATTCACTGAAAAAATTACGAAAATGTCGAGAAACGCACTATCTCGCAATGTTGAAGTAAGTGAAAAAAAAAAAAAAAATCCTGGATCCGCACCTTTATCCGGATCCGCACCAAAGTTTAACTGAGTCTTTTCTGGGCCAAGGCCCATTCTTCTACCAAGTTTCGTGGAAATCCGTCTAGTAGTTTTTGTGTAATCTTGCTCACAAACCAACCGAGAAACAAACAAACAAGCAGACAGGGGTGAAAACATAACCTCCTTGGTGAAGGTAATAAGCGGCAGGCAGCAGGCAGGCCACTGATAAGCAGAGGGACGAGAGCAGAGGCATGTGACCCGGGATTTGTCGGTACAGCAAGGATGAGGAGGAGGAGGAGTAGGAGGAGATGGAGAGGAAGAACAAGGAGAAGAAGATAATAATGGTGGTGATGATGATGATGGTAATAATGATGATGATGATGATGAACAACAACAAGGAGGAGGAGGAGAAGGAGGAAGAAGAGGTGGGCTAAAAGTAGGTAGAGAAGAAGAAAAAGAAGAAGAAGAAGAAGAGGAGGAGAAGGAGGAGGAGAAGAAGGAGGAGGAGGAGGAGGAGGAGGAGGAGGAGGAGGAGGAGGAGGAGGAGGAGAAGAAGGAGAAGAAGAAGAAGAAGAAGAAGAAGAAGAAGAAGAAGAAGAGGAGGATAAAGAAAAAGGTTTATGGTAACAACTCTTCATTAGCGACTTACTTTTCACATTACCCTTCATTATCCTTTAGTCTGTCACTGAGGCAAAGGAAGGCAATATAGAGAGCCTAAGTTGACGTCAGGTATCCATGGCAACCTTGCGCTGGTTCAAAACAAACACAGCAGACGATGCCGTTTGTGCCATAACAGCAAAGCAAAATGGTCTAATACACATATGAAATGGTTTACAGGTTTATTACAGACTAGAAAACAGCCAGAAGCTTTAAAGCCTCCAGGGGGACGGCATAGAAACAAAACGTGGAAAAAGCTAAAAAGTAGTGCCAACAAATCTGCTACTTCATCGTCACCAGTAAGTATCTCGTTTTTAATCATTATAAGAAAGTAAACAGACCCACTCTCAAGGTAATACTGACGAAATTACTACTGTTGATGACTGTAAGAAATACAACGATATACGAAAAATTATAAAAAGTGAGGAAAAAAAAAGATTCTAGGGAGCCTGTACAAGGTCCTAACAATGACCAACTTATCAACCCTAATTGAATCAGTAAATACTATCCTCCAGTTAGTTACAGAATACTGAAAGAGAACTTAAGTCTTATAAAGCCGGAATGAAATATGAACGTGAACAGTACTCTGCCCAGTTCTTGCAATACATGATGGTATACAGATACTGTCAATGGGGACTTTGCATCCATTTTTTTCACGATTGCCAGATATGTACAGATTTTTTCTAGTACAGTAAACTACTCTGCAGGCTGAAAGTTGAATAAATCACCTTAGAGGACCGAATATTTGTATCGCTAATGAAAATCCACCAGAGTTAAACTAAGCTTCACTTGGCGGAATGTTTTCACTGTAAACATCTGAAAATGTCATTAATATACAAAAACCTTCAAATCTGCTGTATAAAGATTATGATGGTGATTCCACAATAGTATAACCAAACACACCCTTCAGAGAATTTTGTGTTCTCTGGAAACTGCAGAATGGTTTGAGACTGCGCAAACACTGAAACAGCTATTCCATTCAAAGTGTCTGGTCAAAAGACACCAAGTTCGACATGTATCATATTATGGTCATCAATGTATTAAAAGTTATGTTATGAGTTGCACCGAAAGCTGTGTTCAGTTATGTTAGTCCTTAGAATCCTGGATCAGCATCTAGCTGAGCTAAGATCAGGATTAGCCTAAGTTATATTTCTTGTTGGTGGTTTAATTTTCAACAGATAAAGGAATATTTATTTAATACAGGGCAGTGAAGGAATCTAACAATGTTCCACCATTTCTCAGCAAAGGAAAGTTTATTGTCACTGCCACTGAAATAAAAATGACAACATGCAAAGTGAAGAAAACACACTGAAAAAGGAGATGCAGGCTTGAAGAGCTTAAGGCAGTTAAATATATACTAGTATATCTGAAACGCTATGCGCAGTTCCTGATAAAACTGCCTGCAAGAAACTTCTATACAAAAGTACCGAACTCGGCATCAAGGGATGCATATTTTTCATTGACATTGCTTTCTATTTCTGGGGAAAAACAACCAGTGAAAGGCTACTGAAAGACACTTTCTTTCTACCAGCAAAGAATACTGAAAGATTAGTAGAAAAAAAGAAAAGATGTTAAGAAACAGTGCTGAAATCTGACATTATTTTTTTTCCAGAATAGTAAAAAAAAAAACTGCACTCTGTCACAACCTAAGTGGGGCACAAGTGTAGAAGAATATACAGAGCCGGTTCCGGTACTTTGAAAAAAGGGGGAGGGGGGCGTGATCTTAACTGAAATACTAAATTCCTCAAAATCTAATATCAAATCCCTCTTTTCACATAAATGATTCTCTGCGAAGAATTATGTAAGTTATTTAATGCATATACTTTGGTAACATTTTTCTCTTATTATGAAAAAATTCATTGGTCTGTTGAAAATAGGGGGGTGTACGTCCCCCCACACTCCCCTAATTCCATGTTTGTATATAGGATGGTCAAATCAGTAAAATGTTGATATTCAGTATCTCACTTCTCATTGCTCAGGAAATCATTCCTATGTGAAAAGAAACACAGTGTCTTTGCAAGAAACAGTCATGGGAGCACAACCTCAGTGAAGCAATATCTATACTCCTTTTACACTAGCTTGGCCTAAAACTGCCATCTCCTTGAGTGTTGAGCTGTAACAATAGATTAACACTACACTACACTGCTAATCACGAAAAAGTGCTATGGCGTGGATGTAGAATCGTAGTACTGTCTTTTTCTACCACTAAGCTACGCGAAATGACCTGCAACGGGACGGAAATCTGGCCCAAGTTTAGATGAAAAAAACTATAGCATGCTCAAAGTCTGTCGCTGAGCCAAAGGACGACAGTGTAGCTTAATACTGATACCCTGCTGCTCTGAACTGTCTGCTTGCATCCCTTCACCACAACGGCGGGCGCTTAGCACCCGTCTAGTAACAAACTGTCATCCCTTTTCTGTCCAACTCTCTAATGCAAGAGTTAACCGTTACGACCAGTCCTTCACGTATGCAACAGGTCAGCTCTGATAGTGTCTTCCTCTGTCTGTATTTTTCTACTGCCTATGACCTCCAGTCTTTCAAACGCAGCGTGTCCAGGCATCTCGAAATGAACAGATCTTGGATTTGGCTCTCTGTTATATATATATATATATATATATATATATATATATATATATATATATATATATGAACAGATCTTGGATTTGGCTCTCTGTTATATATATATATATATATATATATATATATATATATATATATATATATATATATATATATATGAACAGATCTTGGATTTGGCTCTCTGTTATATATATATATATATATATATATATGAACGGATTTTGGATTTGGCTCTCTGTTATTTATATATACATATATATATATATATATTAGTTAGTTTTACGCTGTGTCCCCTTTTGTCTATAAGGGCTAAGGTGTTGCCCCTGGGTAGAGGACTTAGGTTTGGAGCGTGTGGCATTTTATGACCGGATCCCCTTCCTGATGTCTACCAATGACCCTTGGGTGGATTCGATCCTCCGACCCTACGGTCAGAGCGGAGCGCTCTAACCCACTGAGCTTCAGCTGATATATATATATATATATATATATATATATATATATATATATATATATATATATATATATATATATATAAACCCACTGAGCTACAGCTGATATATATATATATATATATATATATATATATATATATATATATATATATATATATATTTGTCGTGGAGAGAACAATCTTGCGGGTTTCTAATCTTTGGTTCCTTCTTCCTTGCATAAAAAATAAACATCTTTTCCGCAGTGAGCAACTAGCAGACTGAATGAGTATCTTCTGTATTAAAAAAAAAAGTCATGACATAACGCCTTTACTACTGCCCTTGATTAAAAGGCATTGAACAGCCCATATTCTCATTGGATAAGGAGGCTCCCTAACGCCTCTTCCTAAGCAATTTATTTTGTTTACTGTATCTTCCACATCTCTTCTATGTTATATAAATAATTCTAATAATACAATTCACTGCATATATAATGTGGAAAATCATTTAAACTAGCCTTATCCAAAAATAATTCGCTAAGGAAAAAGTTGAGACATTATGACAGATGTATATGAGTGGTGTAAAGAAGCGCGAGTCTGAGACAAGTTTTTTCCTGACTAGTTCCTCAAAGAGGCTTCTTCAGAGGAATGAACTTTTCCCGGGTCAGTCTGACTTACATGGCCAGCTGCAGGTTCACACTCTTGGTTAATCCTTAGTCTGCAGGTCGCTGATTGGTCCGTTACCTTTCCCATCTGACCATATCATCTGCGTTGCTATGTGAGACCACACCACTTCACCTACTCTTTTGTTGTTGTTATATTTATTGTTTGTTTTGTAGAGTGTCTCTAAAGCTTTTCTTTGTGCCTATGTTAGATTTTTCTTTAATATTTCTGTTTCACTCCATTCTGACAGGTGTTTTTCATCTATGTAGTTGACCAGGGCACTAGTTATCCGATGATGTCTTACATCAGCTCTATGCTCCCTCAGCCTCGTTTCTATGCCCTTACTGGTTTCTCCTTAGTAGGCTGCTTCTCAACCACTACAAGGTATCCTGCAAAACTATGCTCTTTTCATTTTGAGGGCCTCCTTTTTTTTCTTTCTTATTATGTCAGTTATTTTCTTACTTGATGATGTCACCATGTTTATGTTAGTATGGCGTACTGCTTTTCGAAGACTCATGACTATGTCCGAGTTTGGTTCTATTAGTTTTTTTTTTTTTTTTTAAATAAATAACAGAACGGAGGAAGGAAAAACAAATGAATAAAAAAAAAAAACAATCCATACACCAGATTACTGGCGTTCTACGTTCACAAAATATCTGTAACAGTTAGACTTGAACAGCTGTGGGTTGAAATTTGAAGGGAAAGAACTCTGGGGAAGCGGATTCCAGAGAGATGCAGTTCGGGAAATGAAAGAATTCTGATAGGCAGAAATTCTGCAATATGGCTGAGTGACATTCCAATCATGAGCGTTACCAGATGCCCGTGTAGCACGAGGGAAGGCATGGAGAGGTGGCACCATGGACGCAACTTCGTCTGAGCATTTGCCAAAAAAATATCTGTAAAATAATGCAAGGGAGGCAACATTCCTTCTTACAAGCAGGGGAGGTAGTTTACATGTAATGACAGGGTTGTTAATGATCCTAACAGCTTTGTTCTGAATTTTGTCTAGTTGTCTTAATGCAACCTCTCCACAACCATTCCACAAGGGTGAGCAATATTCAAGTTAAGAGCGCACATGACTCTTATAAATTATAGCTAACTGCTCATCGGCGAAGAAGTTACGAACTCTGTACAATAATCCAAGTTTCTTTGAGGCGGTTTTAGCAAGTGATCTGACATGAGAGGTCCAGCTGAGGGCACTGTTAAGTGAGACGCCAAGAATTTCAATGCTTTTGGAGATGGGAATATTAGTAGCACTGAAGGTAATGTACGAATCTGGCAATATCTGTCTATTAGTAAACTGTATACACTTAGTTTTACTAGCATTAAAAGAGACAAAGTTGTTTTGTCCCCATTCACTGATCGTAGATAGATCTTGATTTATGGAGATGGCTGTACTGAGTTGAGAGGTAGATATATTAGACTTTGTAAATGGGTGTCTGAGTGTGAATGAACTATGTAGTGTTGAGTCATCTGCATATGAGTGAATGGGATTGTGGGTGACAGATAAGAGATCATTAATATGAACCAGAAATAGGGTTGGCGCCAGAACTGATCCCTGCGGCATGCTGGCATTAATTGAGTGGAAATTGGAATATACATCATCTACTTTTACTCTTATTTTCCTGTCACTAACATATGAAGAAATCAAAGGAACAAAAGATGTTAGTCCATAGCAAGGGAGTTTGGACAGCAGGGAACGGTGCCATTGTCACGAATCAAATTCGCGACATTTCCCTTTTGTGAGAAGCCACGAACTATTAGTGGAAAACTCACTGTGTGTCGCTCAGTTAACCGTTTCTCTCTCCATTTCGGGGTATACTTTTCAAAACATTCGTCACTGTTTTCAAAAGTGACCGATTTAATGCACGTCACTAAGTGCTGTACTGAGCGATACTATTGTTTCTTTATTGTTCGCCCCTGCTTGCCTCGACCGTTAGAAAATGCGGCCTACTGCTCCCCCTTCGTTCCCACGACTTGGGCAGTCCAGTTGTTGCTTTGACGGAGGAAGCACCTGTGCTCCAGCAGTATGAGAGGTCAACCCAAGCTCCACAAGACCACAGCTCCAAGCTCCCACCCTTGGTGATACAAAGCATTCATCGACTATAGTATTTCCTTCTTGTATTTCCCTAGTCTTAAGAGTTTAATTAAGGTGTTTTTTTTTCTAGGCGTAAGGATTTAGCTTTTGCGTGAGTGAGTGAGTGCGATCTCATTAATTTGATTTTGAATTGTAACGTTAAATTTATTTTTTTGTAATCAATAAATTTAACAGTTCTTTTTCTTGAGCTTAATGTAAAGTAAACTCTTGTTTCATTTCTCCATAATTAAGCTTATTTCCCACATAGCTCCTAGCTTGCATAGACGTTTGACTATTCATAACTGGTACTTAGACCAGTCTTGTCGTATTAACTTAAAATCCGTTGTGCCACCTAGGAGTTAAGCTTTGGCAAGAACCTGATGTTAGTATTAGTTATTTATTGTCAGGGGTGAAGTAACTTTCTCCAGAGGCTAACAGTACAGTAATTCAGCAATTGTGAGTAATTAGTCTCTGCTGTGTACTGTTGAGAAAGTTTATAAATTCTCGTTCTGAAAAAAAATCGGCGAAGTAAGCCAGCGTTAAGAATCATTGCTTGATGTAGCAAGACAATCATTGTCCTTGCTCTTTAATATCATTGAATATTATTATCAATTAAATAATACTTAGCATTTATTTTAAAAACCCAGTCATATTTTAAAAACCCCGTGACAGCCATACTCTGTCGAAAGCTTTAGAGATACCGAGAGCTACTGCATAAGTTTCTCCAAAAAGTTCAATTGATTGATGGATGGTATGAGTTAAGAGATTGAGTATGTCAATGGTGGATCTTTCGTGGCGAAAACCATATTGTCTATCACTAATTAAGTTGTTGGATTCAAGATGTTTAACAATGTGCTTATTAATTAAAGTTTCAAATACCTTACCAAGAGAAGATGTGACAGCTATTGGTCGGTAATCAGAGGGGTCAGACGAACTTCCTTTCTTCGGAATTGTGTGGATATTGGCTTCTTTCCATGAATCTGGGAATAAAGAAGTATGTATGCATAGTCTGAATAATTTAGCTAGGACAGGGCAAGTTCAGGGGAACACATTTTCAAAACAGTTGGCGGAATTCCATCTGGGCCTGGAGCTTTGTTTGGTTGGTATATTGTCAAGGATGGATTTTACGTATCTTGTCTGTATTTTAAGTGGGGCAATTTCGGGAGAATCAAGTTCCAGTACTGGGACATTGTGGCTGATATCGTCTATGGTATAGTTTCTGGCAAAGGTACTGGCAAAGATATCTGCTTTCCCATGTGGGTCATTTGTAATGTTGCCATCTGAAGATTTTAGTGGGGGAATGGAAGATGACTTGTTAAAGTTATTATTGAAAGAATTAACAGTTGACCAGAATATTCTACTGTCATTAGGGTTGTTAAGTAGTTTTGATGCTTGCTTTTGAAGAAAGTTTGATTTAGATAGATTTAATGCAGCTTTTGCATGATTTCTAGCAATTTTAAATTGGGAGTGATTCAGATGTTTTTGATTTTAAGTAAGAGTTATATGCTAATGACTTTTGGGCTGCTGCTCTGGCACAGTTGCCATCAAACCATTTTGGAGAGTTCGATCTTTTAGTGAACTGTTGACTTGTTATGAATAAATCCATACCAGCTAGTATTAATTCACAAATGTGGGAATGGGTAGAATTGGGATCACTAGAGAAGAAAGACTGCCATGGAATGTCAGCAAGATAATTTCTAAATCCATCCCAGTCTGCCTTATCAAAGTGCCATCGGGTCACCCTGACAGGTTCAGGACGGGGAGGTGTGGGAGGGTTAACTAATAAGGCTTTGATGAGATTGTGATCAGAGGATCCAAGTGGTGACAGTACCTCTATCCTGTATTGATCTGGATTATGTGACAAGAATAAATCCAAGAGATGGGCATTATGGTCAGGATTATCAGGTATTCTGGTTGGTTGCTTTACCAACTGGGTGAGATTAAACGATTCCGCAAACAGCTCGCACTCTAGACCAGCGTCGTCAGTCCTGGCAGAGTGCAATAACGATTCAACATTATGTATGTTAAAATCACCCAAAATGGTAATTTCGGTGCCAAGGGCAAGATTAAGGTTACTCAACTGAGTGGATGTGGAATCAAATACACTGGGTTCCGAAGTAGCATTGCGGGAACGATAAACTACACTTATCCTGTCTTTAATCTGAGTATCCCTTTTCCATTATTTGCTTTGCTTTTCCTTCCAGTGTGACTAGAAGCCATTGGGGTATCCAAGTTTTACAGAAACATAGTGCCGAAAAGTACAAAATGCTATAGATATGTCAATGACGTACTAGTGATTACACACAGAAACACCAGCATTTACAATTTACTGATGTTTCCAGGAAGACAACAGCAGAACTTGGCACCAGCGTGTTCATACAATCTTCATCTGATTCCCATAAATATTTTGCAGTCAAACGACTTCATGTTAGAATTATATATACACATATATGTCTGAAGGTGTTATATGATTAACACTATAATAAAGGACATGGCTGGGAATGTAAGTAATCGTTTTTTAGCTACGAAGAATATTTGTCCAGAAGTTTGGATGGTTAGTTTTGTTAGTGTGGTGATTCCCTTCAACTTTTTCATAATGGAGCTTCATTTCCTCGTTTTACTGAGTGGATATGTTAGTAAAATTGTACGTCTGAACAAATTGATAATGGAAACACTTACAAAACAGTAGTTTAGTTGACAAATTTTTATTTTTCAAACAATTAGGGGAAGATTGGCAACTTTGGGGGATTTGTGAACATTCCTTTTGCAGAGTACGTCGCAGCTTTTGTGACAGGTAGGCTTAGAGATGGTACATTACCCTGTTTAAGCTGCAAGAATGTGAACGAGTGAATATCCTAGCTGGTTTTCCTATAACATGTTTGACTGCTTATGCCACAAAGAAACCAAAATATCTGCACTCCTCACACCAGCGAAATGAGCTGACCCAAGAACACATTAAGTGGAGAGGTGCAATATATGAATCAACTTGTACAGTTTCCAACACAATTTCTTTCCACATTCGACACTATTTTCTTTCCACATTCGGGAAGAGGTTGCGTAGAGCAGATATTCATTCTTAGATCTTTAGTGGAAAAGTTTCTAGAGAAGGGAAAGAAGTTGTATGTGGCCTTCATGGATTTGGAGAAAGCATATGACAGGATGGATAGACAAGGACTAAGGAAAGTATTAAGAATATATGGAGTAGATGGGAAGTTGCTGAATGCCATGAAGCGTATGTATGAGGGTGCTAAGGCTGCAGTGCTTGTGGATAGTGAACTGAGTGAATTTTTCAATATGAAGGTTGGATTGAAACAAGGATGTGTCATGTCTCCATGGCTGTTCAATCTGTATATGGGTGGGGTAATAAAAGAGATACAAGGTAAGGCAGTGGATGTTGGAGCGACCCTAATCAGTCAGGGTAGTGTTTGGAAACTCCCTGTACTGTTGTTTGCAGATGATACTGTGTTGTTGAGTGAAGACGAAGGGGAGCTGCAAGGCATGGTGGATGAGTTTGGGAGAGTGTGTTAGAAACGGAATTTAAAGGTGAATATAGGGAAGAGTAAAGTAATGGTCTTCGAGAGAGGTGAAGCCAGTGAATGTACAGTGAGACTGGATGATGAGGAAATGGAAAATGTGAGTACGTTTAAGTACGGAAGTTTGGAGGGTGAACTGCTTGAAAGGTTACAACAAGGAAGAAGCGTTGCTGGTTCCTTGAAGGCAGTGATAAGAAACAGAGAAGTGAAATGGAAGTGAAAAAGTTATTACATGAGAGTGTTGTGATACCAACTCTATCGTATGGAGGTGAAGCTTGAACCTTGTTGGAGGGACAGAAGTCAAGAGTGAGAGCAGTGGAAATGAGATATTTGAGAGGAGCCTGTGGAGTCACATGGAGAGACAGACTGACAGATGAGGAGGTGAATGAGCTTTGTGGTGTGGCTGTGGATGTGATAGGAAGCATTAGGAGAAACACACTGAGGTGGTTTGGCCATGTGGAGAGGATGGAGAGTGAGAGACTGACGAGGAGAGTGTATGTGAGTGAGGTGGACAGGGAGAGAGGGAGGGGAAGGACAAGTAGAGGGATGGAGTGGAGAGGTATATGAGGGGGGGGGGTGAATTGGGAGCAGCGCAGTGAAATGGCGGGGGACAGGGTGACGTGGAGGCGATTTGTTTGTGGCCACCCCGTATAAGGAATTGAGGCGTCTAGCAATAGATAGATAGATAGATAGACGAAGGAGTAGACTGTAGCACCAGTCGAGCAGGGCAGTACTCCCGAGGTGGATGGAAAGCTGATGAGAGGGAGTGCTGGAGCTCCAGTTTCGTCAGCCCTCAGGACTAGTTCCTGACCATCCCCTTTTGCTGAACTTTTTCAGTGTCTCAGGTACACAGAGAGTAGGCCAGCATGCTCTCTAACACAAATTTCTCTGACTATCTACACCAAACTACATGCACAGTACACACTACACTTCCTTTTACAAAATTCAAAAAAAAATCATGGCGTCTCATCACCCAGCCTCGGAGTCCCCAGGGGGGGGGGACCATAAATGCCCCCACCTTCCGCCCATCTCCCGGTGACGAGTCGAGGTACCTGGAACCACTGTCTGACTCTCTTCTTCTTCATTTCTGCAGCATTCGCGGCCTTTCCTCTAACTTTCGCTCTGTTGAGCACCACCTCTCCTTCTCTAAACCTCACCTGCTTTTTCTAACTGAGACTCAGCTCTCTGAGGCAACTGACAGCAAACCCTTTTCTGTATCCACCTTCTTTCTCTATACTCATTTCAAAGCCAAAGGTGGCTCTTGTGTATACGCAACGACTTATCTTGTTCACGTGTTCCTGAACTCGATTCTTCTGAATTCTCTACACTCTGGCTTCGGTTCTCCTGTCATTCTCTGACTAAATATATCTGTGCTGTTACTTATCCCCTAATTCTACTGACTATCAAAAATTCTTCGAGTATCTTACTTCTACGATGGAACACATTCTATCCATTTCTCCTTTCTCTGAAATCTCAATTCTAGGAGATTTCAACGTTCACCACCACCTTTGGCTCTCCTATCCTTTCACTGATCCACCTGGTGAACAAGCCTACATCTTTTCTATCCTTAATGACCTAGAGCAGCTTGTACAGCACCCTACCAGTAACCCAGACCGCCTTGGAGAGAGCTCCAAC
The DNA here is from genome assembly GCF_032717465.1 of Coenobita brevimanus. Classification (NCBI taxonomy): domain Eukaryota; kingdom Metazoa; phylum Arthropoda; class Malacostraca; order Decapoda; family Coenobitidae; genus Coenobita; species Coenobita brevimanus. The sequence goes on from NC_137042.1 coordinate 2,894,044, forward strand.
ATACTTGACCTCTTCCTTACTACTAATCCTTCTGTTTACACTGTTAATCTCTTCTCTCCGTTGGGCTCCTCCGATAACAACCCAATCACCTTAACCTGTCCTATCACTCCGGTACAGCCTGTGGACCCTCCAGGGAAACGTCGTCTGTGGCATTTTGGAGCCGCGGATTGGGAGGCCCTCAGGCAGTACTTCTTTGATTTTCCCCGGAATGATTATTGCTTCCATGGCCGGGAGCCAACTGGGTGTGCCTTGCGCATTACAGAGGTTATTCTCTCGGGCATGGAAGCATACATTCCTTTCTCATATCCTTTGACTAACGCAAGAAAGCCTTGGTTTCATCATGCTTGTTCTAATGCTGTCCACAACAAGGAGAGGGCCTACAAAAGGTACCAGAGCCGACCCACCTCTGAATCACATCATCTTTACGTTTCTGCCCGGAATCGTGCTAAGTCTGTTCTTTGCTCTGCTAAAAATAATTTCATCTGTACTAAATGCTCTCAACTCTCCAACTCGACTTCTTCCCACTCCTTCTGGCACCTTGCCAAAAACCTTTCTAAAAACTTTACCTCATCATCCTTCCCTCCTCTTTTCTACTCTGATGGTTCTGTAGCTATTTCTTCTACTGATAAAGCAGATCTCTTTGCACAGACTTTCTTCTCCAATTTCACCTTAGACGATTCTGGTGCTGTTCCTCCATCACTTCCCACCTCTGAATTCCTCATGGCTGACATTAAAATTTCTTCAGCTGATGTATTTTCTGCCATTGCTGGCCTCAATACTAACAAGGCATATGGGCCTGATGGAGTCCCTCCTGTTGTTCTCAAGAACTGTGCTTCTGTGCTTACACCCTGCCTAGGCAAACTCTTTTGCCTTTGTCTGTCAACTTGTACCTTTCCTTGTTGCTGGAAGTTTGCTCTCATTCAGCTAGTCCCAAAGAAGGGTGACCACTCCCAACCCTCCAACTATCGTCCAATTGCTTGAACGTCCTGTATTTCAAAAGTTTTCGAGTCAATTCTCAATAAAAATATTTTAAGGCATCTTTCCTATCACAACCTTCTTTCCAATCGTCAGTGCGGGTTCCGTCAGGGACGCTCCATTGGCGACCTTCTCACCTACCTTTCAGACTCCTGGTCATCCTCCTTTCGGAACTTTGGTGAAAGCTTTGCCATTGCATTTGACATCTCAAAGTCTTTCGATCGAGTCTGGCATAAATCTTTAATTTCCAAACTGCCCTCTTACAGTTTCTATCCTTCTATCTGTGCCTTCATCGCTAGCTTCCTTTCTGGTCGTTCTATAGCCGCTGTTGTAGACGGCCATCGTTCTTCTCCTAGATCTATCAACAGTGGTGTTCTTCAGGGCTCTGTTCTATCACCAACTCTCTTCCTTTTATTCATCAATGACCTTCTAAGCTGTACATCTAACCCTATCCACTCATACGCTGATGACTCCACCCTTCACCTTTCCATTCGGTTCCCGCAACGCCCATCTCAGCAGTTACTTCAACAAACAAGGAATGAGGTTATGGCACACCTAATGTCTGACTTGGCTCGTATCTCTGACTGGGGTAAAAATAATATGGTTGTTTTTAATGCATCTAAGACTCAGTTCTTACACCTATCAACCCGTCAAAATCTTCCACAGGTATACCCACTAATGTTTAATAATATTCAACTTAATCCTGCATCATCCTTGAACATGCTTGGGGTTTCATTTACTCGGGACTTATCTTGGAAAGATCATATTACATCCCTTGTAAAATATGCCTCCAAGAGACTGGGTGTGCTAAGCCGACTCCGTTCTTTCTTTACCCCTGCACAATTGTTGACTCTATACAGGGGTTTTATCCGCCCCTGTGTGGAGTTCAACTCTCAAGTGTGGGGAGGCTCCCCACATACAGCTCTTCTCAATAGGGTGGAGTCAAAGGCTTTTCGTCTCATTAACTCTCCTCCTCTTACTGACTTCCTTCAACTTATGTCTCTTCGCCGCACTGTTGCATCTTTATCTCTTTTCTATCGCTACTTCAATGGTCACTGCTCCTCTGAACTGTCTGCATGCATTCCTCCACCTCTACGACGGGCGCGTAGCACCCGTCTGGCAGCAAACTCTCATCCCTTTTCTGTCCAACTCTCTAATGCAAGAGTTAACCGTTACTCCCAGTCTTTCATTTATGCAACAGGTCAACTCTGGAACAGTCTCCCGCTGTCTGTATTTCCTAATGCCTATGATCTCCAGTCTTTCAAACGCAGTGTGTCCAGGCATCTCGAAATGAATGGATCTTGAAATTGGCTCTCTCTTGTATTTTGTTTTTCTCTTGGAGGGAACTTTTATTGCGGGCTCATGGCCTTTGGTTCCTTCTTTCTCGCATAAAAAAAAAAAAAATATGCATAGTATGGTGATATTGGAAGCAATTTATGTAACAGACAAGGACAGTGCAATGTAAAAAACGAAATAAATCGATTAGGAAAATGTGTCAGGGAGCTTCCTTAACCGAAGAGATTACAGGCCAAGGTAGTCCAAATATAACGCCTCCCTTGCACTCCGCCGGGCTGTTTCTTACGTTTTGCAGGGAAGGCTCATTCAGCATTATCGGTGTCTATCGTTCGGTCTTTATCACTCCTTACTCCCACTGCCACAACCACACCCACTTCAGCAGACTGAGCCCCCCCCCCCCCACGAAGCAAATTACTGCCAGGTGAGAGTCTGCTTGAGCGCCATTTACGGACCATCCTATACACAGCTTGATTTAATCTCTCTCTCTCTCTCTCTCTCTCTCTCCATATAGACAAGTATATAGATAGATAGATACATGGAGAGATAGATGGACGGATAGAATATGTACTGTCTTTCTATCTGCCTGTCTCCGTCTGTCCTACTGTCTGTCATTCTCACCCCCCCCCCAATCTCTCTCTCTCTCTCTCTCTCTCTCTCCAGGAGGGAGGTGGGGTGGTGTGAGGCAGAAGGGCTCATGAATGCTTAATACACCCCCGGCTAGACTCTGATTTTTCCCTCTATTTTTAACTCCACCTTGTCTCTTGCTTTTCACTTTCCCATTATTACCATCTCACTTTCTCTAATTATACTTCTCTCACGGTATTTAATCCAGGTAATGAGACGCCTTGGAGTTAGTGTAGGCTTAATCTAACTCCTGGTGTTAATCTCCTAGATACTTAGTCAAATCGCCTGGAAAAGAGAATGATACAACGAAATGCTATCATGGTAGTAAAGGTGTTAGCTGTTTCAGTTCGATCCCTTGTTTTCTTGTGTGTGTGTGTGTGTGTGTGTGTGTGTGTGTTTCCTTATTCCTGGGTGATTTTATTCGGCTTTTGGAGATATATTACTTTTCTTTCATTTTTTTTTTTTTTTTTTTTTGTTCAAGGTGTTACATGTCGACTTTCTTAACTCTTTCATTACTAATATCAATAAATTTTTTGGTGGCACCATAATATCACAAGAAAATGATGGTAGTGAAGGAAATAATACTCTCCTGGTTACCCACTACTTCTCTTAGCTCTAAAGCTGTTTTTTTTATTTTCTTTCTTTTCAACTAACCGCTTTAGCACGCTGGTCACTTCATTTTATATCACTAATCCTGCTTTAGATTTATTATAACATTTTCTGCGGGAGATATAGGAACCTGTAATTTGTAAATAGTCGTCTAAAGATAAAGTGTTTCGTCCTAAAATTGTCATAACCCCAACTGAGTGCTGAGTTATAACAATAGATTAACGCTACAATATGACGATAGTTACGAAGAGGTGCTATGGCAACGATGCAGGGCTGTTGCTTGTCTTTCTCTGCCATTGCGGTACGTGGAGCACGATGTAAAAGGACGAAATTCTGGGCCAAGTTAAAATGAAAGGAGTATAGTGAAAGTTCATTCTCATTTTAAGCCCTTGTGTCCCATGACGTGTAAATTAATACATATAGATAGATATGGACGTCAGAAGATTTTGTTTATTTCAAGACATACTTAGTGTAGTGAGGGGGTTAATAAAGGCTCTGTCTAACTCCTCCATTTGCAAGTCTGTCCTAAAACGTGTACTGTATAACCACCAAAAATCAGTTGTGTCATACATCTTTGTATTGAAGGAGTACAAGTTGTGGTGTGGTTCTGTATGCAAGTCTTGATGTACACTTGCTGCAAAAAGTATCGGTCCACACTCCGCGTGAGACAGCCTGACACTTGACGCGATGGCTATAAAAAAAGAAAAGAAAAAAAAAAAAAAGTCGATTTCACCCAAAGTTCGTAAATCCTCTTTCCTAAGGATGCATCATTAACTTTTGACATTCTCTAGCCAGTATTTTAGTTATATTAATATTTAGATGAGAAAACATTAGTCTTTCTGTGGCATCAGGAGTTCTTTTCATCATTTCGGACATCATGGTAGCCTTTTTGAGCGATAATTTTTGAAGAAAGTGTACGAGTTTCTTTGTTTTTGTGTCATTCTGAACGAAGCCAACTGCAAGGTGATTTTCACCGGAAGGGGAGTTTGTCCATTCGTCCATCTGTTTACTTGTCTGTCTGTCCATCTGTTTATCTGTCCATCTGTTCATCTGCCTGTCTGTTTATCTGTCCATCTATCTGTCCATCTGCCTATTGTCCAACGCCTTGTCTTATGGGATGTGGGACACCAAAAGGAAGACGAAGTGTGTCTGTCCCTACTAAGCAACGATCCCTCTTCCCACAACACATCACCAACCTCCTTTATCTACACTGCCACCTTCCCCTCTCCATTTCGTTCTCGGTCTCCTCCTTCTCCACCTAGGCATCTCTCTCTCTCTCTCTCTCTCTCTCTCTCACACACACACACACACACACACACACACACACACACACAGAAGAGGACGAGTACGTGTAATACGCAAAATAATTCACACTGGGAAAGGTTTTAGGGAATTTCTTTACCCTTTATCTCATGGGTCACTCTTCAGGTAGTTCCACCACAACCAAGCCCTTCCTCATGCTGGCCAAGTACGAATCCGATAGGAGTAGGGTTGCAACACGTCCGGATTTTCCCGGACATGTCCTGCATTTAGGTGTCAAAATCTTCGTCCGGGAGGAATTTTAAATATTCTCCAAAAGTTCGGAATTTCAGCTTCCATCAATTTTTCTCGAAAAATTTAATGTAATGTACTATTTAACTCTGTAATGACGAGAGAGAGAGAGAGAGAGAGAGAGAGAGAGAGAGAGAGAGAGAGACTGGTTGTTTTCGTCAGCTGATAAGTGTTGCCAACTTGGCTGCTTCAGTGCTAGCAGATAACTAAAATGTCCTGCCTTTTCCTCATGTTCAGCCACGTTTTTTTTTTTTTTCTCATACTTAGTGTTGTTATAGCCATAAAATAAACGGTAATTGCACACAATTAATGACATAGTTTTCATTTTTACACTGTAGCATTTGTTATTCTTATGATCTTATTCTGCATCTAAGGCGTTGTTGCATTTTAGTCATACTCTTGCCAATTCTGTACTTTGCCTGTATTCCAATGTATTGTAAAATAATTAAAGAAGACGCTCCAATCGGATTGAGCTTCTGAATGTTTATATCCAAGGGAAGGTTGGGGTTTATTACCCATGTAATGCCACTCATGGATGAGTGAGGCTGGTCACTCTCATCTTAAACATCAGGATGATGGTTCATGGATGGATGGATGGATGGATACAGGACAGCAGCACTGATATATATATATATATATATATATATATATATATATATATATATATATATATATATATATATATATGATGGGCACTCATATCCCGGAGACGTGAATTAACGCGGCAACATTGCAAGGTCCCTAATTTGCACAATTTTCAATTTTCGCGAGTGATTTCGCGAGTGATTTTTGGCATGTATACACGGGACACCTTCCTCTATTCCTCTACAAGATGCCAAGCAGGGACAATGCCTTACACCACATAACCTCCCCCTCCCCCCCCTGCACGCCAAGTCTCGGCAATTCACCTGTTACCAGTGACCTGGCCAATAAAGACATTCAGGCAGAGTGATTCCCCAGTCGATGACAATGTGGAGGACAAAGTTTACATAGCATTAGAGGAAGAAACAGTCAGAAATGATGATCAGGTAATGTGGGAAAAAAAGGTCATGAATGGTGATGAGTTAGTGAGTGAAACAATGCTTATAATGCCTATATCACTGTTTGAAAACCAATATACTCTTGTAAGCAACGTTGGGTCTGGTTAGTACTTGGATGGGTGACCGCCTGGGAACACCAGATGCTGTTGGCATAACGTTCTCCCTACGTGTCAAGTGGGGTTGGTGGAGGATAAGTGACCCTCCCTGCAAAAACAATTAACTCGAAGCCCTTGGCCACCCCGTTTGGGATACATGGCGTCTGGCAATGAATGAATGAAACTACATATAGATTCGTACCAAGTAAATAAATAAATACTGTTTATGAGTGGATAAAATAGTTACCCTCCCATAGAACTCGTTTTTTTTTGGTGCCAGCCCGTTAGAAAACCCAGTCAGGTAAGGAGGTACTCGTACCTAGATCGAGTATTTTAAACCTCAGGTGAGCGATTTCTCTACGAATTTTCGATGTTTTTCACCAAAAGCGGATGTTTGAGCCAAAAAAAAAAAAAAAAAGGTCCAAAAATGTCGGGACTGGGGTGTACCACTGCCCAGAAAACGTCGGGATGGGGCGGGTTAAGGAGGCTCCGTAGCACCTCTTCCTTAGCGATTCATTTTTGGATATAGCGTTTTAATGCAAGGAAGAAAGAACCAAAGGCCAGAAGTTCGCAAGATTGTTCCTTCCGAGAAAAAATTACAAACAACAAAAAGCCCGATTGAAGATAAATTATTTCCAGATGCCTGGACACACTGCGTAAGACTGGAGGTCATAGGCAGTAGGAAATACAGACAGAGTGAGACGCTTCCAGAGATGACCTGTTGCATACATGAAAGACTGGGAGTAACGGTTAAATCTTGTTTTAAAGAGTTGGACAGAAAAGAGTTGAGAGTTGGTTGCTGCCCAATTTCCTTTTGTATTTTTTTTTTTTTTTCAGAGTATGGTGATACTGGAAGGATCTATATAACACAGGAGAGGACAGTAAGGTGTAATAAGCAAAGTAAATCGGATAGGAAAAGGTGTTAGGGAACTTCCTCAATTGGCGAAAGTACGGGTCTGAGTGTTGTATAGCTGTAGGTTTAAGTGTGTTAGAATCCGTATGTAGTTATTTATATAAGAAATATGACCATTTCGGGAAGCGTAATATATTGAAGAAAAAATTATACCTGCCAAGAGATATTGTGTTAAGACTGAACATTAAACAGTTTCTGCCCGAAAGTAAAAAGGACGAAACATTATGAGAGAGAGAGAGAGAGAGAGAGAGAGAGAGAGAGAGAGAGAGAGAGAAAGGCGGATGGCCGGGGTAAGAAGGGACACAGTGATATAACACATGTAGGAGAGAGAGAGAGAGAGAGAGAGAGAGAATTGTGCTTTGCTGGCAGTATAGTAACGCTCATTACTGTAACAGGTATATACAGGGTTATTTAGCTTTGTGCATAATTTTAAGCTTAACACACTCATGATAAAGACATCTCAGATTGAAGGAAGGCATATTAAAGGAGCTGATGGTATGATAAAGGAACCTGAGATTTATTTTTGTAATGCCAGGTGTAAATAGGCTCAACTCTTCGTTCTTAAAACACCTAACGTGGAGCGGGGTCCTCTTTCGAGACCGGAGCAATAAAGAGAGGCAGGACACAAAAACTCTAGGCAATAACCTTTACACGTATATTACCACAATCAGACACAGGACAAATCAGCAGAAATTACAACATAATATATAGCAAAATAAAACCTTATCTAGGACATGTGTATCTCGCAGGATACTTGCTTATCAGATATTAATGCCGATACAATCAATCCTAGTGTATTCAGGGTACAGTGAATATAGGCGCGCGCGGGAGGCGCGGGGAGTGAGTCTCACAAGGGGGGGGGGAGAAAGGGGGGGGTGCGGGGAGTGCGCGAGTGGAGTGAGTCTCACAAGGGGGGGGGGAGAAAGGAGGGGGGGGTGCTGGGAGTGACTTGTGACGGCTAGGAGGGAGTTATGGTAATACTGGAGAGAGGCAAGTATTAACAATGAGGATTACACGTTTTCCACTAGCAAAGGGACTTTGGTAATCGATTTTGTTATTGATTTACACTTACACTAGATACTGGGGCCAGAGAATGTCGTACAAGATTTACGGGCAGCGTGAATGGGGGAATATCACTAATACTTTCTCGTATTACTTCTTTAGAGCTCACAGCAGTAGGGGTGTGTCACTACGGAGGAATTTCCAGGCGGCACAGTCTTACTAATTGTATATAAGGGACGTCACTCATAAATATAGTTCATCAGATCTTGGTTCACACACTCGTCCTTTATTCTCTCACTGTGGTCTCACTTGCCCCGATATTCACTATATTAAGTCACTGCACAATACTATACTAGGCGAAGTCACATTTAACCTAAATCACTTGCACTGTTTCTGGGTGGCATCACGCGTATTCATCGTGGGAATAGGCGGGAACACGCCATCGGCAATCCTGCCGGGCTAGGGGCACCGCAAAGGGGAGGCGTACCAAGAGGGCACAGGACAACTCGTAAGGGCGTCCTCTCGCGTCCTGGGCTACCCGTGGTTTCCGGACTGGGCTCAGGAGTATGGCCCTCGGGACTGGGGCCGAATAGCTCCAGGAACCTCTGGTGTAAGTCTCTGCCGGAGGTGGGAGCCTTACGTCGTCGTAGGGGCGTATGGAGATCGCGCCCGGGTGTCCTGAGGAGAATCGGGAGAGACTGCGGACTGCGGTCTCCAGCGTCTAGGGGCGCCAACAGGGGAGGGCCGCGGCATCGACTTACACTGGGGCCCGTCAGGTGCGTCTGCTCTAGAGCCAGACGTAGGGAGCGGAGGCCAGGGGAGGCTGTGAGGCCTGTTTGGGCCACTCTGGTATGGGAGACCTGGGCTCTTGTCTCCTGCCGGGGTGACGTCTCGCTCCTTGTCTCCTTCTGTGCACCTTCGGAGCGACAGTGGGCCGTCTCACGAGGGCGGGAGCAACAATAGGCCATCTCACGAGGGGGGGGAGCGACAATAGGCCGTCTCTACCAGGGCACCTTCGGAGTGACAATAGGTCGTCTCACGAGGAGGGGAGCGACAATAGGACGTCTCTACCGGAACACTTTCGGAGCGACAATAGGCCGTCTCACGAAAGCGGGAGCGACAATAGGTTGTCTCTACCGGGACACTTTCGGAGTGACAATAGGCTGTCTCATGAGGGCGGGAGCGACAATAGGCCGTCTCTACCGGAACACATTCAGAGTGACAATAGGGCGTCTCGACAATAGGCCGTCTCTACCGGAACACTTTCGGAGCGACAATAGGCCGTCTCTACCGGGACACTTTCGGAGCGACAATAGGCCGTCTCACGAAGGCGGGAGCGACAATAGGCTGTCTCACGAGGGCGGGAGCGACAATAGGCCGTCTCACGAGGCCGGGAGCGACAATAGGCTGTCTCACGAGGGTGGGAGCGACAATAAGCCATCTCTACCAGGACACTTTCGGAGCAACAATAGGCCATCTCACGAGGAGGGGCGCCCTCTGGAGTGTCTAGAACAACTCCGGCCCTACCTGGTTCAACAATACCACTCCATGAAGGTAGTGTCCTTCTCCTACGACGGCGACGGCGTGGTGGCTGCGTGACATAGGGGCGCACGGCCCGGGCTGACATATGTCGTTGTTGCCGGGGGTTGTTCCGACTGGTGGCAGCTACGCCATGGGGTCCGTGTGGGGGTGTCAACACGTTCTCGGGCATACTGGGCTGTATCTTGCTTGCTCTGTTGTCGGGGGCACTATGGTATATTTTGGGGGCACTGTTCTGTAAGTCACGCATTTTAATTTTCATCTTAACTTTTGGCATCATCATTTATCTCATCATCTGGACATTTTTTTTTTTTCTCATTCCAACTTTCGACATAAGACTTTATTCAGCTGAGAGTCACTCATAGGAGTCAAAGAGTGAAGAGGCTGGATCGGAGTATATATTAAATGTGTGTGTGTGTGTGTGTGTGTGTGTGAGAAGCGTCATACTATCAACATTTCTGTGTGTATAGAAATATCTGTAATTCCTAAAGTAATTTACATTACCAATAGCTCGTTAATACCTGATTCAACACACACACACACACACATACACACACACACAGATGACCACGTCCCTGTTCTGACTCAGATTTTAGTTCGCAAGAAACAAGGGACATGTGAAGTCTCTGATCTCTTCTGGTCGATCTTGCAAAAAAAAAAAAAAAAAGATTGCGATAATTTTCCTCTGGTACCTAACTTCTGTTTTTGCAAAGGAAAATGAGGCAGGGGAACATTCTATAATATCCTTGTCTATCCTGCAAAAAAAATACATACAGGCAGGAAAATTGCTGTAACTTTTGTATCTCAGTCGAGGTTACAAGGTTGAGGGCACTGTTTATATTGATTTTACTCTTCTCATTAACCCATCCTGTCCGGGTGACATGTATACATGTCCTCCTGGGGCCGTCCGGGTGTCATGTATACATGATCTAGTAATTCGCACCATTGTTTGAACACTCAGCTGATTATTTTCACCACCCACACCCCCCACATGTATCACAGTCACACTCCAGTTGCCTGCATACCTCCGTGATAGATAGGCCTACGCGTAAAGATATTCATGTGTCCTGACCCTTTGCCGACCGACCACGCCCTCTGACTTCCACTCCTATGAAGTCCAAAGGTCCTCAGAGGAAAGGCCTTAGTGATAGTGCAATAGGTAGGGAGTTAGATGTACCATCATCGCCAATTGTGAGTGGGGAAAGTGACTCCTCCTTTCAAGAACCAGACTTAGCCATGTTGAGTATGGAAAAATATGCATCAGAGGAGGAGAGTGACCGTGAATTCGCCACTGTGCGGCGATATTTTCCGTCTGCAGGATCATCAGCCTTTTCTGGTGATGAAGGATCAGATGTAGCTGATGATCCTGCAGAGGGTGATATACGCACAGTGGAGAAAGTGGCGGGGGAGGTAGAGAGTGAAGGAAACGAGGAGGCTGGTGGGAGGAGAAAACGCAGCAGGCTGAGCCGCTGGGCAGGAGAGCAGGGTAGGGTGGAATTTTCCACCCATAAACCATCACTGCCACGTTCACTCACACGGCCTGCATCACTTCAATCATCACCCCATGCATCACCATGCCGGCCTGCATCACTTCAAGCCTCACCACGCCGACCTGCCTCACCATGCTGACCTGCCTCACCACGTACATCACCACGCCGACTTGCCTCACCATGTGTATCACCATGCCGACCTGCATCACTTCAGGCCTCACCATGTGCATCACAACGCCGACCTGCCTCACTTCCGGCCTCACCATGTGCCTTACCATGCTGACCTGCCTCACCACGTGCCTCACCACGCCGACCTGCCTCATCCCCTGCATCACCACACCGACCTGCCTCACTTCCGGCCTCACCACGTGCCTTATCATGCTGACCTGCCTCACCACGTGCCTCACCACGCCGACCTGCCTCATCTCCTGCATCACCACACCAACCTGCCTCACTTCAAGCCTCACCACATGCCTCACCATGCCGGTCTGCATCACTATGGGCCTCACCATGCCGGCCTGCCTCACCAAGTGGTGAGCCACGCCGGCCTGCCTCACCACGTGCCACTTCACCACAACCTGGCCCTTCTGGATATGTTGGTGCAGGTGCACGCCAGCAGGCGCGTGCCCGCCGACGCCTTTCACCAACACCATCACCACCACGATCACCGTCACCAGCATCATCACCTGCCTCATCTAGTGGCGAGTCGGCGGAATCGCCACCACACCGCCATGCTAGGGGCCGTGGCAGGACGCGGGGCAGGTCACGTGCACGGCAGGCAAGGCAGGAACCACGGACTGGTAGGTTTGAAACCTTTGTATGGTAGGAAGGGATGGGGTTTCAGCCTGAAATACCTGTTTTTGATGACACAAATGCAGGTGTGCAGCCAGAATTTTCCTGCAACAGAGCTTCTTCTGCAGTGGACTTCTTCCTTGCTTTTTTCACAACAGCAGTGATGGAGTTCATTGTGAAAGAAGTGACCAGTTTCGGGGATTTCTGCTGCAATTGGACTGAAACCTCGCACCAGAGAGAGAGTGTGAAAATGAAGGAATGGACAGCAACGAGTGTTAGCGAAATGTATGTTTGGCTAGCATTGACAATGTTGATGCCTCATGTTAGGAAACATAACATACACGATTACTGGCTCGTGGACGATATTGCTGTGATGCCAGTATTCGGTAAGTGTATGGCCACGTGACCGATATCTTGACATCTTGAGGTATTTACATTTTTCCACCAATATGGGCCCACATCCGAACAATAGGCTGTGGAAAATTCGCTCGATTCTAGAGATGATGAAGGAGAAATTCTGATCATTTTTCAGGCCATTTCAGAAGACTGTTATCGACGAGTCACTTGTTTTGTTCGGGGGATGCCTTGCCTTCATTCAGTACATTCCATCTAAGAGATATAATTTCGGAATAAAGTGCTTTGTCTTGTGTGATTGCAAGACTGGGTACGTGCTTGATTTCATTGTGTATACAGCGAGTGATGCGGTGTTGTCGAAGGACGATCCCCATGGTTTCTCTGGCTATGTGGTCAAGAAACTAATGGACAGGTACTTCGGTGGCAACCATATCCTTTACACGGTAATAATTACACGGCACCAAGTCTTGCAAAGTACCTGCAAGAACACCAGATTGGATCGTGTGGCACTGTCCGTGCAAAGAGGAAGCATTGGCCATCCTTCCCTAAAGGCACCGTGAAGGGGGAGTGCAGGACCTTGCAATCAGGTAAACTCCTGGCAATTCACTGGCATGATGAGAGAAAGGTGAATGTCCTCTCCACGGTCCACGAAAGTAGGTTGATTGACACAGACAAGGTCAATAGAGGAACGAGCCCGCCAGTCTTCAAGCCTGATGCTTTTCTGGACTATAACGTGAATATGCAACTCGTCGACAAATCAGATATGCGGATCAGCACAATCGACTGTCTGAGGAGGTGCTGTAGGTGGTATAAGAAGACATTCCTACATGTACTGGACATCTGTGTACTGAATGCCTTCATTCTGTACAAGGAGGTTACACAGACCAGCACATCCCTCAGACAGTTCGAGAAGGATGTAATAAACGGCCTTCTGGAAAGGTTTGGACTGGTAATTCCTTCTGTGAAACGTAGGCACAGTGTACAGCAACTGCCTGACCGCCTGCAGTGCAGGGACTACCTCAGCAGGCATTTCATGGAAATTTACCTCGCACACCTGCAGGCAAAGAAGCCTTCTGGCGTTGCTTTGTTTGCACCAATTCATCGCGCCGACCTCAGGAACACCATGTGACGAAGTGGTGGTGTGCTGAATGTGAGGTTGCACTGTGTACTGACTGTTTCTTTGATTTCCACACAAAAGCCGAGTGGTAGGAGTCTGGGTATTATGAATAAGTTAGTTTTGTACATACCGGTATGTTGTTTTTTGTTGAATTGGATAATATGATTTCACTGCTTTGCGTATATTTATGTGAATAATGGAGGCGGAAAGTATATTTCATAATAAACTCGCAGCCTTATTTTATTTGGGAAACATTTGCTTATACATAATTATGATGAAAAATTATAACTCAAAGGAAAGAGAAACTCACAATGGTATTTCCGTTTGTGGGCAGTACGTACATGACTACCGGTACTTGGTTCACATTTTACTTATTTTTTTTTTTTTTCAGTAGTACTTGTAGTGGTAGTATGAGCAGTAGATGTGGCATTAATAGTAGTAGATATGGTAGTTGTAATAGTAGTAGTTGTTGTAGTGGTAGTAGTACTTGTAGTATTGGTAGTTGTAGTATTAGTAGTAGTTGTTGTAGTGGTAGTTGTACATGTACTTCTAGTAGTAACAGTATTATTTCTCTGAGTTGCAATACCTAGACTTCTACTCGATCACCAATGCCAGAATCGAGCAACAATCCTAGCCAAACATACATTTCCGTGTGTGTGTGTGTGTGTGAGAGAGAGAGAGAGAGAGAGAGAGAGAGAGAGTCTGTCTGTCTGTAACGAGGAAGACGAGCAGCGTGAGTTAAGGTCGTTGCTACTGTGACCGGCCTTCATTCACCCAGTACGACCGATTATGGAAAAATATTCACGGAAGCAGTGTTTGTAGTGTATTTTGGTGTCCTGAAAGTGTCATCAAAGTCTTAGCATTGTGGTGGGCTAGTTTAAGCCTTTGTTGTCACCGAACCTCCGCCACGCATACGGACACCGAAAAAAAAAAAAAAAAATGCCCTCATTCCCCACTCACTCTCCCTATCTGCACTTTACGGAACATCTGATGCCATCAACTTGAAGTCGAAGGATTGGTGAGTAATATGAAACCTTATTTGTTGCACCTGGTTAAGTATTAACAGAGATATGAAGCTTTAAAAATAGACGATTTTGCCGATTTCTGTCGGGAATGCCCGCCTGTGGGCAGCGCTCGCGACAACATCTGCCGGACTGGAGGGGTTAAAGAACTCTCTTGCCAAATTCAGTGAAATATCTCAGCTGAAAAAAACTCTGTCCAGCTGAACTCCTTAGGAATGAAGTGCAAGTGGAAAAGAGGTTTACGATGATGATGATGAATCTTTTTTTTTCTTTTTTTTTTAGATAGACATGCACATCCAACAGAAAGAAAAGGAGATATGCACTGTAAATTTTCATGTAAAATGTTTATATCTGAGATGGAGGAGGGGGAGAGAAAGAGAATAGGTGAGATGAAGGAACAGGATGGAGAGGTATAAGAATGACAGGTGTGAGATGGAAGGTGGGGGAGACCGGGACCGAGAATGAGGTGGAGGGGTGGGATATTTAGGTACAGTTGCCTAAGCAGAAAGTTCATCCAAATAATCCAATGTATAGAGATTTTTTTTTTTTTATGAGAGGAAGAAGGAACCAAAGGCCAAGAGCCCGCAGTAACAGTTCCCTCCAAGAGAAAAACAAAATACAATAGAGAGCCAAATTCAAGATCCGATCATTTTGAGATGCCTGGACACACTGAGTTTGAAAGACTGGAGATCATAGGCAGCAGGAAATACAGACAGAGGGAGACAGTTCCAGAGCTGACCTGTTGCATAAATGAAAGACTGGGAGTAACGGTTAACTCTTGCATTAGAGAGTTGGACAGAAAAGGGATGAGAGTTTGCTGCCAGACGGGTGCTACACGCCCGTCGTAGAGGTGGAGGAATGCATGCGACAGTTCGGAGGAGCAGTGACCATTAAAGTAGCGATAGAAAAGAGATAAAGATGCAACAGTGTGGCGATGAGACAGAGGTTGAAGGGAGTCAGTAAGAGGAGGAGAGTTAATGAGACGAAAAGCCTTTGACTCCACCCTACTGAGAAGAGATCTGTATGTGGGGAGCCTCCCCACACATGAGAGTTGTACTCCACACAGGGGCAGATAAAACCCCTGTATAGAGTCAACAATTGTGCAGGGGTAAAGAAAGAACGGAGTCGGCTTAGCACACCCAATCTCTTGGAAGCAGATTTTACAAGAGATGTAATATGATCTTTCTAAGATAAGTCCCGAGTAAATGAAACCCCCAGCATGTTCAAGGATGATGCAGGATTAAGCTGAATATTATTAAACATTAGTGGGTATACCTGTGGAAGATTTTGTCGGGTTGATAGGTGTAAGAACTGAGTCTTAGTTGCATTAAAAACAACCATATTATTTTTACCCAAGTCAGAGATACGAGCCAAGTCAGACATTAGGTGTGCCATAGCCTCATCCCTTGTTTGTTGAAGTAACTGTTGAGATGGGCGTTGCGGGAACCGAATGGAAAGGTGAAGGGTGGAGTCATCAGCATATGAGTGGATAGGGTTAGATGTACAGCTTAGAAGATCATTGATAAATAAAAGGAAGAGAGTTGGTGATAGGACAGAGCCCTGAGAAACACCACTGTTGATAGATCTAGGAGAAGAACGATGGCCGTCTACAACAGCGACTATAGAACGACCAGAAAGGAAGCTAGCGATGAAGGCACAGATAGAAGGATAGAAACCGTAGGAGGGCAGTTTGGAAATTAAAGATTTATGCCAGACTCCATCGAAAGCCTTTGAGATGTCAAGTGCAATGGCAAAGCTTTCGGCAAAGTCCCGAAAGGAGGATGACCAGGAGTCTGAAAGGTAGGTGAGAAGATCGCCAGTGGAGCGTCCCTGACGGAACCCGTACTGACGATCGGAAAGAAGGTTGCGATAGGAAAGATGCCTTAAAATTTTTCTATTGAGAATTGACTCGAAAACTTTTGAAATACAGGACGTTAAAGCAATTGGACGATAGTTGGAGGGTTGGGAGTGGTCACCCTTCTTTGGGACTGGCTGAAAGAGAGCAAACTTCCAGCAAGAAGGAAAGGTACAAGTTGACAGACAAAGGCGAAAGAGTTTGCTTAGGCAGGGTGTAAGCACAGAAGCACAGTTCTTGAGAACAACAGGAGGGACCCCATCAGGCTCATATGCCTTATTAGTACTGAGGCCAGTGATGGCAGAAAATACATCAACTGAAGAAATTTTAATGTCAGCCATGAGGAAGTCAGAGGGGGGGAAGTGATGGAGGAACAGCACCGGAATCGTCTAAGGTGGAGCTGGAGGAGAAAGTCTGGCATCTGCTCCGTAGCAAATACACGTAGACTTTTGAATGATCACAAAGTCCCTTCAGCCTGAGCAAGAAGGACTGTGATTGGCAGATGTAATTATATAAGTAATTGTAATGTTCAAAGGAGAATCTATACCCAGTTGTGATATGGCAACTGCACCAGCGGGTGTTTCGTATATCGATATTTGAAGCAGCGACCCCTGGGTTCTGACCAAAGCGAGTATTCTAGCTCATTGAAGTGTGTATCTGGCTAGAAGTAAGGAGTTCCATACGATACCACTAAAAGGTTTTGGCTGTCGTACTTCATTACATTACGTACATAAAACAAAAATGAAGAGGGGGTTTTATTACTATATAATCAAGTAAGAGAGAAAATCCCAAATACATGTTATTATATATGATTAAGAGCGAACACTCCCTATACAGAATCTGGTTATTACACAAGTCTTATGAATATGTTCGATAGGAAAATCGAAATCATGCACAATTTAATATAGTCTACATTAAAAATAGTCCCATACTAAGTTTTCACTACTTACCATTGTATGTAGCAGAACTAGTACTTCGCATCCTGTTAACTGAAAAATCTATGAAGTGTTAGGAAATATTTTCTTTGTTCAGTGTACGACCAGTAGCTTTGATCTGCTGAGGGACAGCGATTTCGTAATTGGACGGTTGTCTGAAACCCTTGACCAACATGTTAATTATATTCTCCATTATCTTAGGCATGTCTCTTTCTTGTTATTTACTCTCCATACAATTTTCTTAATTAAACTCACCTGGTTGGAAACAGTTTTTTTTTTTTATGTTAATATATATATATATATATGTATATATATATATATATATATATATATATATATATATATATATATATATATATATATATATATATATATATATATATATATATATATGCTGCCATGACGTGTTGTGATAGTGTGGCTGAGATCTACGGGTCCCTCATCACGGGGTTCATGATGGAGCGCAATGAATCTGACATTAGGACAGGATGATCGTACTCTCTGATCTCGTGATTCGATCTCAGTATCTGTTCATCTCATTATCCATTCATGACAAACATTATTTCTACGATACCGCAATTAATTACATTTTATAACTCGCCATCACGAAACACCACATTAGATATAAAAACTTATTAAAACGGATGTCATGCAAGGTAATGAAATAGTCCAAATAGTTCGATAAAGATTATTCGAATGCATGCAACTTGCTGCTCACCTGTATGTGAAGATGTCAGTTAATATGAGTAAGGAGTTACATGTGAGGATTTCAGTTGTCCTTGTTTTGTAACCTCACTTAGTCATTGTTTTATAAAAATCTAGTTTATATTACCATAAACTGTACTCTACACACACACTGATAGCATTCGCTTATCGTATTTAACAGGAAATATTAACGACCTGATGATATTAAGTGGTTCAGCTAATCACTTCTCTCCTTACAACTGATTGAGGTTCCTGTGTAATCCATTCACAAAAACACGTGCTTACTATGGAGCAGCTGCCAGATACATTTAAACATCACATTATTTGGATGCAATTTCTACTTAGGCAACTGTACATGAATGACAATAGTGTGAGAAGGATTGAGGCAGCCTGATGGCGGAAAATAGGACGGAATACAGGTGATTTAAGTATTCGTGCCCACCTCTTCCGCTTACGGCGTCAGGCAATCTATCTTTTCAAGGAGAATCAAAGTTAAGTTTAATACATTAAGTTAGGTAAGGTTACTTTAATGGAATATGTCAATTGAGTGAGGAGACGTATTTAACATTTTGCTCTTGTTATTGTCAGGTGATTTGATTAGCTTAGGAAGAGCGTCAACAATTACTGGTTTAAAGAAGTTGATATCTACACCAAACAGTTCTATTAAGAATACTCTAACAATTACGGTACCTGATGGAACAAGCTAAATAATTCAAAGGCCATCATCCCCAGACGGGAAAACATGGAGTGGAATGTTGAAATACCATACACTGCAGAAATACAGGGAGTTCCGGCAAGTGTATGAGAAACTTCAGGAGGCTATTTCTGGCTTAATTTTAAATAATGATAATGCAATGTCAATATGGTTCCATTTTTTCATCCATTATGGAGCTACAGTTTCTAGTAACCTTATAGGTAAATGATGAGGAAGATCAATTTCCACCATAAGATCAGCAGTGACTTTAGCTCTGAATACAATGAAAGTAAGATTCATATTGATTTAACACTCAAAATTATCCCAAAAATAACCTCATTAAACTTTTCACATTTCCTGGAAAACCTTTTGCGTTTTTCCTTAGCTGGAGTTACAGTATTCGTGCAGCGGACGTATATAGGAAAGAGGGTGGTTAGTAAATAGCGCCCAACTAGTAACACCTTAGGGTATCTTGTGTGTTGCGGGGACGCTTGTACGGGAGTTGGAAATATGTTGATGTAGCTGGTTAGACACTGATAACGTTGGGTGAGCCGTCTCTGGAGCACACTGATTACCGCTAGGTGGAATGGAAGAGGACCACTTCATATAGACCACCCTGTATATCGTACAGGTATGAGCAAAAATTGACACCAATCTTCTGCCAGCTTTGTGTCCTGCCTTCCATGTTTCCCAGAACTCAGCAGAGGATCATCCCTCCATATGCTTCTTTGCTGTGTGCTTCATATTGCTATCACATAAAAACAGCTCATTTAACACCTGTAACAGCTTCCATTGCCATATCAGTAAGAATATGAGTGAAAATCTTTACTGTCTGAGTGATTGGTCGGGCTGCCGTATCACTGCTCTCGTCGGATATGGAAGCTCCCTAACACCTCTTAACTGATTTATTTTTGGATACGGCTGGCTAATATCGTCTTGTACGATATTTTTGCAAAGTAAGGCGATATTATAATGATTTAAGTAACACAGGAGAGGACAGCAAGGTGTAATACGGAAAAGAAATCGCTTTGGAAATGGTGTTAGGATGTCTCCTTACCCGAAAAGAATACCAGACCCAGTGTTCGCCGTCAAAAAAAAAAAAAAAAAAAAAAAAAAAAAAAACGGTGGTCACCATGAATTTTGTAAAATCTGATGCTGGATGACAAACAATCTGTAGACCCCCCAGAGTGACCATTCCGTAAAAAACATTGTAACACAGTCTGCAACACAGGGTGGAGATGGAGAACTTCACATCCTTCAATTTTCGCAGCTCCCTCTTGATCCAGCCAAATAATCACTAAGTGACTAAAATAAGTTACATACAATGAGTTGAAGATGGACTTCGCCAGAAACTATTATTGTTACTGTAGAGATGAAATATATATATATATATATATATATATATATATATATATATATATATATATATATATATATATATATATGTGTGGAAACGAAGTTTTTTTTTTTTTAATTGGGGAAAAAATCAGACTGCATGCAGACGCTTTGTCTTCATGAGGAACTGGGCCTCGCACAGTTTCATTATATACAAAATAGAGGCAGTATGATACTGGATGAGCCTTAATCATGAGATGGGAATGAATCTCCCTGGTTACAAGTAAAAGCTGCCCCCGCCCTCCGCAATCTGGCTTTACTTGACCGTGAACTACACCAAAAAGAGGTTAGATATCTGTATCTAACTGACTTCATTCATATTAACCTATATAGCACTAGACGGAAGCCTGAATCACTGCAAGCAAAGCTTGACTATTCGAGGCTTTGTACTTTGCATCTCCCCAGTATACATAGGAAGAGTTTGGTTTGCTAACTCCTAATTTAGCCGGTCAGGGACACCAGTGTTCTTTTGTTTACTATCTTTAGACACGGTTCTTAACAATAATATCTATATATGTCAACCGTCTTATTCATGATGAATGAAACCTATTATAATGTGTAAACTTACCCTGAATTCAAATCCCTCGATTTTCAAATAGTCTGAATCTCTCACGTTACCCGATAAACACTATCAAATCTGCAAAATGATAGTGGTGGGGGTATCGATACCAAAGTATCGATACTTTCGATATTACCTTTTTAACGAAAATATCGATACAAATTGGGAAGTATCGAGTACTCTGAGTACTTTGTAAACAAGTTATTAAATCTGACTAATTATTTTACTCCCTCCCACTTTCTACTGGTTTTGTTAGTCGTCATACGTCTGGCATCGCATTATTGCGGGTTCTCGGGTAGTTGGGTGGATCGGAGGAGGGGAGTAGCGTTCGTAGCAGAAAATTAATTACATTTTTCATATTGAGAATAATGACAGTTATTTTAAGAGGTATATTATGTCTCATTATTAATTATATAAAAAAGTCTACCGGTAATTTACTCTGGCAAGCAAAATTATTTATTAGCAGACTCGAATTCCCATTTGTTTTTTATCATGTCCAATCCACTGAATGTCTAATGCAGAGCGCGTGCACTTGGTGTTATTTTATACTGTTAACCAGCTGATGTAGCCTACCCTCAGGAAAAGCAAGAAACCATAATTCAGTTATTAGATAACAGCGGCGATGGCTTCAAGAAATGTAAGAAAGCAAAGTGCAGTGTGGACATACTTTGATGATAATGATGAAAACTCTAACAAAGTGTTGTGTCAGATATGTGGAGACAGAATTGTACATAGTGGTAACACTAGTAACATGATGAAACATTTGGAGACAGAATTGTACATAGTGGTAACACTAGTAACATGATGAAACATTTGAAGACTAAACATCCGGAAGAATTCACTAGTGTTGAAGCTAAGCGTAAAAAGAAAGCCCCCAGTACCTCCAAGATCAGTCAACCCTCAGTCTTGGAAAGTTTCAATCTGGAAAGTATCCAGGTTAGTATAAATTTTATCGGTATCACTTTAGAAGGGTTATACGCCCCTCATACCTGATGTTAAAAAAAAATAGTAGGGTAGGCCTAATTACGAGCCAAATGAGATGTGAAACTCAAGTGATAAAGTTTTCTCTTTACTCTGCTGTTGACTCCCTTCTTAGCGCCCTCCATGCATGTTCATGAATTAATTTTTTGACCACTGAATTTTCCTCTTGTATAAATGGTGTATTTCCAAGGAAATTTACTATTTTTTAAAAGAAAGTCTTTATTTATTAATTTCCTTGATTTCAGAAATAACAAAATGAATTGGGGGGGGGAGGGAGATGAAACAAGGGCTGAAGGCAATCACAAAGAGAATATATGTTGAAGATCTGCTGAATGGTTTTCACCCTGAGGGAGGGAAATTATCCCTGCAGGAACCCTGAGAATGGAGGATTAACTCGTAGAGGCCTTCTCTCGTAATTTTGAGTATTCGTTTAAGCCTCTCTTTTACTCAGTCTCTCCTTGTACGTGATTCACAATGTTGACTGACAACAAAGTACCATTATGACTGCTATAGGTGAACAGGGACGAACTTGCGATAGAACACTTGTGTCCAGAAAATGTCTGCTTCACCCAGGAATCATCTTATTGTCAGTCAGACATTTTAGCACTCTGCTGCGGGGCCGGGAGAGAGGGAGCCGAGTAGAAGCAAAGCTACTGTAGGCTACTATATCTCTAATAAACCTGTCTCTTTACTCTGACCTGTGTATAGGATATCTTACTGTCTAATGTATATAGACAATTATTTTCCTGTAAAGTACTCGAAATAACCGATACTGGACAATGAAGTGCTCGGTATCGGTATTCCATATTTCGATATTAGACTGGACAATACTCGGTATCGAAACGAAAAAAAGAAAAAAAAAATGGTATCGCCCATCTGTAGATTACAGAATTGATTACTTAACATTACTTACTGTAAATAATTGCAGACCCACTGGTGAGAAACTTTGGCCAAAATCTCTACCATTGTGTTATTCCGGTACTATGCCAATACACCCTGTACCTAAGGTAATAAATTTTGTCTGTCTAAAGTTGAAATCGAATTGTCAGTCATCTAGTCTTTTCTTTTCCCAGTCAGAAGAGTATGACTAGGGGGATAAACTGTTTTATCTAGGTATTTATGGGCAGTGACTAATTACCATCCTTGAGCGGTATGTATGTGCGATAGAACCCTATCTCGCTTCCCCGGATAAGTTCCTTTTTCTTCAGCCAATAGGAGTTCTAGTCCGCTATTACAGATTTTTTTTTTTTTTTTTAATGATCAGAGGACATCTGTATTCGGGTGAATCGATTTATTTTTATTTGCTTTTCCTTCCTCTTCATCTTAATAGAAAAAAAGTAAATACGCGCTTGAAGAAGCAGGAAGACCATACCAATACAATCTATATTCCTGCAGTTTGTTTTCTGTATTTTTTTTTTTCATCCGGTGGAAAAGAGCCTCGCACATCTTTATTATATACAAAATAATGGTTGCATGAAGTTTGATGAGCCTTAATCATGAGGTAGGACTGAATCTCCTTGGTTGCATGTAAAAGACGTCCCCCAACCCCCCCCCCCGTCTGACCACACTTCCCCATGAGCTACTCTGAAAAGGGGTTAGATATCTATATCAAACCGATTTCAGCATTTATATTAACCCAGTATAGCACTGGACGCAAGCCTGAATCAGTGTAAGCACAAACATTTACAAGTTTTGTCGTACTCTGCATCTCGCCAGTATACAAAGGCAGAGTTTGACTTGCTAACTCCCAATGAAGCCGGTAGGTTACACCGAGCATGTTAAATGTTGTCTTACTCAGAGCCTTTAAACAAAAATCTAAAATGAATAAACAGTATATAGATAGACATTTATAGATATGTAATATAGTTTCTCCCTGTTCACGATGAAAATGAAGTCTGTTATGAAAACCTCTTCTAAAAAAAAAATATCTATAAATTCCCATTATAAAGCTAAATCTGACAACCATGTATTCCTCGCTAGTTTTATTTATCAACAAATAAACATCACGGTCTTACTGAGGTAAAGGTAGTGGCGTCTTCAGAATACTTATTGTAAAGAACTGCACCCCCGATGGTGAGATAGGCCAGAAAACTATGCCAGTTATACCGTATTTTGATACAGTGTCGGTTACCCCTTCATTTAAGCTGCAAATTTTTGTCTGTTGTGAGTTGTATTCTCTCAGTCAATCACCTATTCTTTTTCGTAGCCCAGTCAAAAGCGAAGGAACTGAGCGATAAGCTGTTTTTTCTGTGTACTTAAGGACAGTGACTAGTTTTCGAGAGAAGTGAAGTCAGCAAATGTACAATGGGGCTGGAGGAGGAGGAAATGGAAAATGTGACTGCATTTAAGTATTTGCGTAGTGTGATGAGTAAGGATGGAAGTTTGGAGGATGAAGTGCTTGAAAGGGTACAACAAGGAAGAAAGGTTGCTGGTTCCATGAAAGCAGTGATAAGAAACAGGAGTGTGAGCATGGAAGAGAAAAAGTTTCAACATGACAGTATTGGGATACCAACTCTAAACGTATGGAAGTGAAGCTTGGACCTTGTTGGAGGGACAGAAGTCAAGAGTGAGAGCAGTGGAAATGAGTTATTTGAGAGGAGCATGTGGAGTCACATAGAGAGACACTGACAAATGAGGAAGTGAAGGAGCGTTGTGGTGTCGATGTGGATGTGATAGGAAGCGTTAGGAGAAACCCACTGATGTGGTTAGGCCATGTGGAGAGGATGGAGAGCGAGAGACTGACAAGGAGAGTGTATTGAGTGAGGTGGAAGGGGGGGAGAGGGAGGGGGAGGCCAAGGATGAGATGGAGGGATGGAGCGGAGAGGTATATGAGAGAGGGGGATGTAAGCTGGAAGCAGGGCAGTGTAATGGCGGGGGACAGGGCGACATGGAGGCGATTTGTTTGTGGCCACCCCTTACGGGATTAAGGCATCTGGCTATAGGTAGATATATACACAGACTAGTTAAAACACTTGAGCGGTAGTATGTGAGCGAATAAACCCAATCTTGCTTTCCCAGATTAGTTTCCTCCTAAGCTTCAACCTACAGCAGTGGAAGTTCGTTCGTTCGTTTGAAGATTTCCTCCACCTATAGTGGAGGCCGGGCCATACATTAGCCCCGTAGGGGGAGGAAGCAGTGGGAGGACAGCTGTTACAATTATTCTAAGGAACTGAGAGCACCTGTAGTCGGGTGAATGGAATTTTTGTTTATTAATTTATTTATTTATTTTCTGTAATAATAATGATCCATCCATCCATCATCTAAACCTATGTTGCCCCATGAGGAGCGTAGGAGACCTGGGCTAGGCAAGTTGGTCCCAACATTCAAGATGAGAGTGACCAGAATCACTCATCACTAAGTGGCATTACGTGAGCAGTAAACTCCAACCACCCCTTGCATATAAAGATGCACCGGGTCAATCAGACTGGAACGCCCTAATTACTCACTAAACCACTAGGATCCTTAATTTGGTTATATGATTAACACCCAGCGTAGTACATAGTTTCCTGGTGTACAGGAAACCATTTGGCTTGTCACTCAGTGTAGAGTCACCCATAGGCAGAAGGAAGAGGAAAGAATGAAGGACAGAAAGAAGAGGAAGGAAGGGAGAGAGGAAAGGGAAGAAACCAAAGCAGCACCACATAGAGTGAGTGGATGATGAGCGCCCCCACCTATTAAATAATAATAATAATAATAATAATAATAATAATAATGATTATAATGATAATAATAATTCCTCACATTTGTCATCTTAGTGGCCAAGTACGGTTGAAAAATCTTATCCACTAGACCAGTGGCGAATAGACAAGGAAAGTAAGCTTCCAAAATGTTCGGGTTATTACCACCAAGTCAGAAGGAAGGAGGGGGACAGGGGAAGAATCAGTTGGTGAGAAAGTGAATTTTATTTGACGGAATAGGCGTCGGGGCTTAACCCAACATGCATGGGCAGTTTATTGGGAAGTTGCATTGGGCAGGGGACAACACAAACATACTGTACAAGAATGGTGAACAGACATGGAATGAAAGCTCCCAAACATTCCCCCGGAATTCAACACGCAACCGTCGGTGTTACATCCGACTACCTATTTTAGTTCTGGGTACGAACAGCCTACTAAACCATTAAGCGTCTACTTGGTTATGTGGTTACCACTCTGCGTACAAAATGGATTCCTGGGTTACAAGAATTGATTTGCCTCGACACTCAGTGTAGTCGCCTGGAACACTACATTAAATAAGTGGATGTTGCGTAAACTGTATTCAGGTTTATAACTGCTTCTCCGATGATTTATATAATTACTGATGAAACATGACTTATTCACCCAAACGACAACACTAACTCCTCAATCTAATATGACATTTGGTCATTATATAGGTATTCCTGTCACCTCCTAGTTTTCTGCGATTTGAGAGACTTTTAGACCTGAAGAGATTACCTGTTGCCTTCATTTATGACTTCATAATTCCTTGTAAACAAGAACAGTAATGTTAGGAGATAATAAAATAAAATAGTCACCGTAGTGAACGTATTGTTTACATTGTCCAGGTTCATCATAAATTTGTCCATCAAGTCCTAACTCCCTGTTTAGTTTTGTTTGAGATTTTGTCAGTTGAATAGACGAATGATATTTAAAAACATTCACAAGTACTAGACTGATGCGGAACCATATGTGGCTTAGCGAAAGTGAAGCACCGTATGGGCTTCGTAAGAGTGAAGCATCTTGCATTTGAAATCCTTATGCAACTAGTGACTGGCCATAAGTTGGGTTGCTAGAGAAGAAAATTGCGTGTGAAAATCTTAAGAACCTAACTGACTGACTGGACCGTTCGTAAAGGTACCCATGACCTTTATGAGAAAGCAGCTAATCCGACCCCCCTTGAGGTGCAGAGGCCCTAGGCTAGGCTACTTTAAGTCAGTTCATTTAAGGGTAGATGGTCGCCCTACTTTCCTGGGTGATATTAGATGATCCAAATCCCTCTAGTTACGTCTTGGGGATCAAACATAAGCCAGACCATAACGCCGACAAGGACATTGTAACCACTACACCACTTACTGATTCGTGTTTATTCTGACTCTGTTGGTATACTATTGGTTTTTAACCCTTTGAATTCCAGGGCGTAATATTGTGTATTTAATTCCTGCTACCACCTGATTTGTGTGTGTGTGTGTGTGTGTGTGTGTGTGTGTGTGTGTGTGTGTGTGTGTGTGTTACTTAAAACGATATTTTCATGGTGGTGGGGGTAGTAATTTCACAATGACATATTTCTTAATGCATTATTGGTATCGTTTGATGGCTTTACGTAGCTTAGGAGAAATTTTTCAGCTAGAGAGGTTAGATATATGATTAATTATTTTCTTCATTACTAGAGATCCTTCTCATGTTGAGTCAAATTCTTTATCGATGGTAAGAGCATTCAGTGACCGAGTGATTTGCATGCCATGAAACCATCAATTGGCGGGTAAGGAAAAGGGCGTCGTGAGCATAGGTATGAATGAGATGGGCTGGAATGCTGGTGGGTGATACGTCTGCAACAGGAAAATGTATACAAAAGAAATGCGTGTTGCAGGATTAATAGTTTGAGTGCAGCGAAGGTTTGTTTCAAAATATTCGTAGCCTTCAGTAATGAAAGTGTTATGGCGTTGGAGATAGATGAATGGCTGGGATGAGCTGGAATCCGTGGTGGGGAGGAATGAGGATGGAAAACTAGCAGTATACCTGATGAATATAATTGCAGCAAGGTCAGTTGTGTACAGTCAAGAAGATTCCTTCATTTTCTCAAACAATAATAAGATAAACTCGCTTTTTTCTCATATACAGGGTGGTGCAAAAGTAGGTTGACACACACTCTGCCTCAACTGCTTGAGTTCATTACAGAGGCCTGCCAGGAAATCAACACCAACCTGGACCAGTGCATGGCTGACAGACTCCAGGAATGTGTCAATGGTGAGGGCGGACACTTTGAACACTTACGAGACTAAAAGAGTGTGTCTTTTGTATTGGAATAAATGGTAAATGTCAACCTACTTTTGCACCACCCTGTACGTGGCGTCTTGCATTGCAGGCAAGGATACGCCACTAAACTGAAGGAGTTGGCTAAGGTTTAATCCAACCCGTAAAGTCTCAAGTCTTCCCTAAGCGTTTATCCAACCCGTAAAGTCTCAGGTCTTCCCTAAGCGTTTATCCAACCCGTAAAGTCTCAAGTCTTCCCTAAGCGTTTATCCAACCCGTAAAGTCTCAAGTCTTCCCTAAGCGTTTATCCAACCCGTAAAGTCTCAGGTCTTCCCTAAGCGTTTATCCAACCCGTAAAGCCTCAAGTCTTCCCTAAGCGTTTATCCAACCCGTAAGTCTCAAGTCTTCCCTAAGCGTTTATCCAACCCGTAAAGTCTCAAGTCTTCCCTAAGCGGACTAAAATTGCCTGTAACCAGCAATACTGAAGTGAAATAATACGACATCCACCTACTAAAAACACAGTTTCTACAGGTAAATAATGGAGGGGAAAAAACTTCGTTCCGTTTTCCCAAGGAGGACTATGAGAAATGTTCGAGATCAAGTGGTGCAGTGCTCGACGGGTGCTGAAAGGGACGCGAGATCGATTCCAGGATGAAGGAGGGATTAGTATGCAAATCTAGGTTTCGTTAAAAGTCTAAAGGCCCTCTCCCACTTCGGCGTAAATAGGCACGATGAAGCCACGATGAAAATCGTGGCTGAAGTCGGTGATGTGTCGACGATTCTGACCAAGAATCGTGGTGTCGGCGTAATACCTGCGACACCAGTATGACAAAACGCCGAAACCTCGGCGGAATATACGATATAACTGGCGACTAGTAGCCGACATATCGGTGATATGTCGGCGTAATGCACAAGCATTATTCTAAATTCAAATTTTAACGTTTTTTTTATGGCGACTCAATGGCGATAAAGGTACAACGGCGGCGTGCTGTCGACGATGTATCGTCGATGTGTCGGCGAATGCATCGCACGCACCTCGCAGACAAAACGCCGAGGCCATCGCAGGTGCCTCGCCGTCATCGGCGTATTTAAGGCGATTAATCGACGGTTCATCCGCGAAATGTCGGCGATATATCACCGACATTCATAAGATGAAATATTACTGTCGCACAACCCGGTACATATCGTACGGTTTACGTAAACTATGTCGTATTTTTTTTATTTTTTTTTTATGTGTCCGACTCTGGGCAAAGGCTTCAGGGCCTATATCTTGGGGGCAGTAGCCTATCCCAAGGCCCAGTAGTCCTCCTACACCTCCACATGTCACCACTTCGGCGCTAACACCCACCGTCCATATTGAATACATGCTAGGGCTGTCTCATACAGGACTGGTGTACTGGTATTAGCGGGGGTATTTTTACGACATGTCGGCGGGTCATCTGGTAAATCAGGAAAGTCTGCTTTTTTTTTTTTTTTTTATGAAATTCAAATCCTTAAACTGTTCCCTGCCCCAGCCAGGATTCGAACCTGGGTCCATCAGGACTGCAAGCCGCCTCTCTACCGATTCAGCCACCGCTTCCCCAAAAAACCTCACCGATGCATTGCCGATACATTGCCGACGCTTCGCCGTATGACCGTATGACATCTCAACGTTTTTTTTCACCGCCGATGCCTCGCCGATGTCGGCGATCATACGCGGTTTATACGCAGGGTAATCGCCGATGTCGCCGAGGCGTCGCCTTGTTGTTTACAACTAATCTGCGAAATTTTACAAAATCGTGGAGGGCCACGACGTTTTCATGCAGCATGAAAACGTCGTGGTCCCCCACGACAAATTTCCACCTCATGCGACGTATCGGCGCCATGCCACGAATGGACAAGATTTTGATGACGAATACCCACGATTAGGGATTTTTGACACATCGTGACTTTATCTTCCACACTTTCGCCGAAGTGGGAGAGGGCCTTAAACTGATCATCCACACGACTGACAGATGTCACAAAACCGCCCCAATAACACCATCACTCCAGTCATGAACGAGACTGCGGTAACGTGTATCCAGTAAGGATAGTCAGTATTAGCTTCGTATGAAGGTGTACAGCATGGAGGTACCAGGGAATGGACTATGCCCATGGACATACGGGGGTATGGCGGCTCAGTGGCAGAGCACAAGACTTGAGACAGAAGAGTTGTGCTGTCCTGCCGGGAGGGCTAGCGCTATCCTATCGCCTAGCCGGTTGTAGTTGTCATGGCTCAGTGGGCTAGAGCGCTCTGACCGAAGGGTCGGAGATTCGAGTCCACCCAAGGGTCTCTGGTAGGGCTCAGGAAGGGCTGCCGGTCATAAAGTGCTACACGCTCCACAACCAAAGTCCTCTACCAGGGGCAACGCCTTAGCCCTTAACGAAAAAAGGGGACATTGCGTAATACTCAAAAAAAAAAAAGAAAAAAAAAAAAAAATCTCCGCCAGTCTTTGGGGAGGCGGTGGCTTAATCGGTAGAGAGGTGGACTGCAGTCCTGCCGAACCCAGGTTCAAATCCCTTCTGGGACAGGGAACAGTTTAAGGATTTGAGTTTCATAAAATCAGACTTTACTGATCAACCAGAAGACCCACCGACATGTAAAAAAAAAAAAAAACGCTAATACCGGTATACCCTGTATGAGACAGCCCTAGCTTGTATTCAATATGGACGGTGTGTGTTAGCGCCGAAGTGGTGACATGTAGAGGTGTATGGTATGCAGGAGGACTATTGGGCCTTAGGAGCAGGCTGTGAAGACTATGCCCAGAGCGGCACACATAAAATTTAAAAAAAATGTCGAAAAAAGTCGCAACATGAGGGTGTGTGGAACGCAGGAAAACATTAGGGCTTCGAAAACTTGCTGTGTAGTCCTGTGGTTCCCAAACTTTTTCGTTCTGTGCTCCCCCTCCCCCACCTCCAAAAAAATACCCTACTATTCATGGCCCCATCTGTATCTTCATTTGGATAAACAAAACAACTTAGGTCAAATGAACGTGTTCGATATAAAATCTTAACAACAGTCGTAATTAAACGTGGAAAAGCCCTATATGCATATGAAATAAATAAATAAATAATTAAAAAAGAAAATTATGAAATTCACCTAAAAACTAAGTGTTATTGTTGAAATTGCATTTCTGCTAGTTATCACTGGTTGGAAAATAGTAACGGCAAATATATATATATATATATATATATATATATATATATATATATATATATATATATATATATATATATATATATAATCCTCGTGAAACTAACTAAACTCATACGCTTTGATCCTTAACAGCCTGAAAAACTCTCCTTTGTAGAGACAGTAAACGAGAACAACAGATACACACAGACAGCCGGTATACTGTAGCGTCCCAAGCTATTCTCTCTTATTTTTCTTGAGCATATGAGTAACATTGAAATGCTAGGAATTTATTTTGCATTGCTTCCAGGTTTGCTTAACATGATATGGTTGACAGAGGATATTTCACAAACCTTACCTCCGAAAAAAATTATTAACAACTCCTACAAGTGACTTCAGATACTAAAGAATACCCCATGACTTCCTCGAGAATTAAAATGTGTCCTCCCAGAGAACCATGGCCACCAGTTTGGGAAGCACTGGTATTGCTGAAGCGTGAAAATCGAGCAATATAGAAAAGTGAGTATGTTTCTGTTCAGTTAACTTTTGACCAGTAGCCCTGAATGAGACAGACCTGGTAGGTGTCTAGAATGAACACTAGGTATTAGTAACCAAAGGGTAGCAAGTATAGAGAAAAATATTATTCTAAGGCCAAGTCTTGTATAGCCTCATCTCAGCCTGACGGAGGGTGAGGGGGAGCACAGTGGAATGAACTGGCACCTAAATTTTACTCTCTCTCTTGATTGAAACATTGGATTTAGCTTCTTGTTTAGTGTAACTAGAAAAACAAAATCCCCTTATTCCATTTTAAACCTGAGAATGAGGACCAACTAACAGCGTTGGACAGGTGTTCGGAAGGACGCGAGATAGATCCCTGGTTGGTACAGGGTAAAGCTTGAGCATATGAATTTAGTTAAAATAATTGTAATGTGTCTTCCAAAATACCATGTCCTAAAACCAACTCCGCTAATAGACCTACCGCCATACCACTCCCAAACGAGACAACCAACGCATATTGTTACGTAATTAATAAGGACGGTGAGTATTAGAGCACATGCGGTGACATTTACTGATTAAAGCAAGTCAAAATTAAATTCAAAAATAAGTGTATTACTGCACAAATAATAGCATGGAAACGAAGTAATATAAGAAAATTAACTGGTATGTTAGTGCCCAAGTGATAGCATGAAGATGTACAAATAAAAACTAAACAAAAGGCTGGACTATTAGCGCCGAAGAGGTGGCATGAAGAAGTAAAATCATAACAAAGGGATCGCCGTAGCCCCGCCTTAGTCCACAGGAGTGTGGAGGCAGGCGGGCCTCTGGAATAAACAGACAGGTAAAGGGCTCGACTCCACGCCTTAGATTTTACACCTGGAAATACCTTCTTACCTTTTCTGCTAGCCATACCACTGCGAAGAGAGAGAGAGAGGGAGAGAGAGTAAAATAAAACACGAAACTGGGTCATATTATCTATCTTCTTATCTATCCTGAGAGAGAGAGAGAGAGAGAGAGAGAGAGAGAGAGAGAGAGAGAGAGAGAGAGAGAGAGAGAGAGAGAGAGAGAGAGAGAATAAATTAAAACACGAAACTGGGTCACATTATGTATCTTCTTATCTATCCTGAGAGAGAGAGAGAGAGAGAGAGAGAGAGAGAGAGAGAGAGAGAGAGAGAGAGAGAGAGAGAGAGAGAGAGAGAGAGAGAGAGAGAGAGAGAGAGTAAAATAAAACACGAAACTGGGTCACATTATCTATCTTCTTATCTATCCTGAGAGAGAGAGAGAGAGAGAGAGAGAGAGAGAGAGAGAGAGAGAGAGAGAGAGAGTTGCATTTTGTCTCTGTTCTTACATCTTCTTTAACATTAACCCTTTCACTAGGGTATTCCTTACTTATACAAGCTACTGCTACACATTCTCTCTGATTGTATTCCTCTTTATCAGTAACTCGTATGTAGTTTGCTATTGTTCCCTTGTGAGGATTATTATTATTATTATTATTATTATTTTCTTGACCGTGCATGGCTTGGGCTCGTAATCTCGTCGGTTAAAGAGGCTCCCTAACAGCTCTTTCTTAGCTGTTTATTTTTGGATATGTCTGGTTCATATCCCTTTCCACGTCATCAATGAATGGCGATATTGAAAAGATTTATACAGCACGGAAGAGGACTATAAGGTGCAATAAGCAAAATAAGTCGTTTGGAATAAAAAGTGGGAGCTTTTTCAACCGATGAGAATACCGACCTTTGGTTCGTAGTCTCGCTGCTTAAAGAGGGACCCTGCCATCTGATCCTTAGCGACTTACTTTTGGATATGGCTGGTTAATATCCTTTTGTATGTTATTTATGCAGAGTTTGACCATGTTAAGGGTTTGTTTGACACAGACAACAACGATAGTAAGGTGCAATAAACAAAATAAATCGCTTAGGAAAAGGTGCTAGGGAGCTTCCTTAACCGACGAGAATACAAGCGACAGGAGTTAGAGTATAGGCGGGGATGTGATGGAATGTTAGAAAAATAAACAGCTAAAGAAGTGGTGTTAGGAAGCTTCCTTAACCGACGTGAATACACCTTCAGTGTTCGTATTCTATTCGGGTAAGGAGGCTCCCTAACACCTCTTCCTTAGCTATTTATTTTTAGATATAGGTGGTTAATGTCAGTTTGTATGATATTTCTACTCAATTTGGTGGTATATGAATTATCTAAATAAGAGAGAAGAGGATAGTAAAGTGAAATAAGTAAAATAAACAGCTAAAGAAATGGTGCTAGGGACCCTCCTTAGCCGACGAAATTGCAGGTTGCAGGGGTCAGCGTATAGGCGGGTGTGTGATGAGGTACGGTAAGTGGGATGTGAGGAAAATAAATCGCATAGGAAAAGGTGCTAGGCGAGGGTGTGATGGGGTGAGTGGGATGTGAGATGTTGCGTCCCTTGCCTCATTAGCAGCTTCCTTCAGCCACTAGAGAGAGAGACAAGGCGGTGCTCTCTGCCTGGAGGGGCAGGAGGGGCGCTGGGAGTAGAGAGGAAGGAGGAGGAGGAGGAGTGACGAAAGAGGGGAGAAGAAGGAGGAGAAAAAGTTGGGAAAGAGGAGTTATGGAGAGGAGAGAGTAAGAGATGAAGACGGAGAGAAGACGTTATGAGAGGAAGAGATGTTGGATGTGCGGAGGAAGGCTAGAGAGGAGAGAGGATGAAGGAAAAGGAGAGGGAGGAGTGATAGAAAGGAGGGAGGAAGGAGGAGAAAATGTAGAGAAGGAGGAGGGGTGATGGAGAAGAGAGAGGAAAAAAGAGAAGTGGGGAAGGAGTGAAGGCTTTGTGAGAGGAAGAGATGTTAATAATGATACGTGAAGAGGAGAAGGAGGGATGCAAAGGAAAGCAAACAGCATCAGCCCACATGGTCCTTTCGAGGCTGCTTGTTACAGAGTAGACTATGACTACACATCTAACGCTACATGCTGAAGGATAATGATAGTAGAGCAAGAAGGCTCCCCCTGCTCCCAAACCCTCCAGGAAAAAGTAAGAAAAACCACCATGCAGCATGGAAAAACTGACATGAAAATTTCATAGGAAAGACTGGAAAGGAAAAGTTACATTATACAGTACTTTATCTATGAGCTACCAGTTTGAATAACCTGAAAGAGAAAGTAATCAAATAAATAAATAATTACGGCATGACGTTATGAACGGGTACGTTGAGTCAACAGGGCGTCTGTAGACATAACGTGGAAATTGCACACTGCATAGTGTGGATGTTCAGGGGTGGTGCGGCAGCCTTGCCTGGCGCTTTTAAGGTAGGCAGCAGTCAATCAGGCCCCAACTCCGTTCACTCCACTGAGACAAGGAACTGTCCCATGTGCGACAAGTTCACAAGTTACCTCCTGAAGCAGTGACCCCTGGTACATTAAAAATATCCCGATGGTGGTCACTTAGCTACCAAGGACCCTCAATGATCCACAGCCCATCACAAGTCTAAAGTAAGAGTTGTGACCATTAACTCTGGGCTATCTTTGCAAATCCTGATCTATATTTACATTGAATAAAATGAAAAATATATAATGACGTAACGTGACGCTGTGTATGGATACGTTACATCTACGGGGTGTCCTGTAGGCAAAAGAGGAAAGAACTTACACGTAGCTGGTAAAAGTAAGTTATTCGGACAGAAAAAGGGTCAGCTGAGGATTCTCGTGCAAATACTTGTCTATTTTGTTTTTGAATGTCTTAACTGAGATACTGTTCACGGTATCTGAGGGTGTATGGTATGTAGGAGGACTACTGGGCCTTGATAGTAGGCTGTGAAGCCTATGCCCAGAGTCGGACACATAAAAAATAAAAAAAAATCTGTTCCAAATATTTACGACCTTGTTAAAGAAGAAGTACTTTGCTTCATGGAATTGGAAACATTTTCCCATAATTTTGCAGCCATTACTCCTGGTTTGACTCGACCAGTCTATTTCAGAATATTTATTCATGTCTAAATTGTCGTTTCCCTTCATGATTTTGAAAACTTCAATAAGGTCACCTCGTAATCTGCGTTTCATTAGGCTAAATAAGTTAAGTTCCTCAAGGCGTTCCTTATATGGTTTGTTTCTCGGTCGTGGCATCATTTCTGTGATTCTCCACTGTATTTTCTCACAATTTTCTATGTCCTTTCTGTAGTACAGAGACCAGAATTGCACACAATACTCGAGATGGGGGAATACTAGCGAGTTGTACAGGGCAAGTATGACTTTATCCGATTTAAACTCGAAAGCTCTTCCAATACAACCCACCAGCTTGTTTGCAATTTTAAACGCCTCAGTGCACTGCTCACTCGTTTTTAGGTCATTTGATATTGTTACACCAAGATCCTTTTCGTTGTCTGTGCTTGCTAACTGAATATTGTTCATTTTGTAATTTGCATGGACGTTGTTACCTCCAATATGAAGTTCTTTATATTTTTCTATGTTGAATATCATATGCCATTATTCTGCCCTGCTTGCTGAAGTATTAAGGTCATTTTGTAACTGATGCCACTGTAACTCTGACGTTACTTTATTGGTTACTTTAGTATCGTCTGCAAATTTGAACATTTTACAATTTAGACCCTCATCTATGTTGTTTATGTAGATAATGTTGTTTATGCAGATAATAAGGTATCGATCCAAGTACTGAGCCCTGGAGAACGCCACTAATCATATTATGCCACATGGATTCCTTTCCGTTTATCACAGCTCGCTGTTTTCAGTCTGTTTTCATTTAGGGCTACTGATCAAATGTTAACTGAACAGAAACATGCTTACTTTTCTACTTTGCTCGATTTCACGCTTTAACTATACCAGTGCTTCCCAAACTGGTGGCCGTGGTCCTCTGGGAGGCCACATTGTAATTCTAAAGGATGTCATAGAGTATTCTTTAATATCTGAAGTCACTTGTGGGAGAATTTTATAATTAATCCTCTGAGGTAAGCGTTGTGAAATATCCTTATGTCAACTATATGATGCTGAGCAAACCTGGAGGCAATGCAATATAAATTCCTAGCATTTCAGTGTTACTCATATGCTAGAGAAAAATAAAGACTGAATAGCTTGGGACGCTACAGTAGCCTATACCGACTGTGTGTGTGAGCATCTGTTGGTCTCGTTTAACTGTTTCTACAAGAGAGACTTTTCAAAGTTGTTAAGCATCGAACAACTATAATTTAGTCAGTTTCACATGAAGATTATCTCTTCTGTGCTCTTACTGTTTCCCAGCCAATGGTAACCAGACTAGTAGCAGAAATGCAATTTCAACAGTAAGATTGAGTTTTTAGTTCAAGTTCAACTCTCTTTACTTATTAATTTCTTATTCATTCATTCATTCATTTATTTTTTCATTTATTTACTCGCTTATATATTTATTCATCTATATTTTTAGTGCAAGTTGCACGTTGAATATCCAGAGTTGTTTAGATTTTACGTCGAACATGATCATTCGACCTACTTTTCTTTGTTTCTTCAAGTGATGATGTAGATGGGCCCATGGATATTAGTGTATTTTGTTCTGTGGGGTGGGGGTGGCACAGAACGGAAAAGTTCGGGAACTACTGGACTAGCCAGCGCGTTTCCAAAGCCCTAATGTTTTCCTGCGTGCCACATATCCCCATGTTGCTACTATTGTTTTGTTTTGTTTTTTCTTTGACTTTGTGCATAGTCTGTCCCCTGAGGCCCAGCACTCTTACATGCTGCACACCTTTACTTTGACGCTAATACTCACTATTTGTATTAAATATATGTTACTGCAGTCTCATTCATGACTGGTGTGATGATGTTATTGGAGTGGTTTTGTGATATCTGTCAGTCGTGTGGAAGTTCATTAAAGACTATTCCCTGCTTCATCCTAGAATCGATCTTGCGTCCCTTTCAACGGCCGTCGAGCACTGCACCACGAACACCCTCAGCCACGGTCCTCCTTGGAAGAACAGGGTATAATGTTTTGCATCCATATTTAACGACGGACTCTCGATGGGAAGAGGTGATAATTTCACAGTGACATTTCTTAATGTACTATTGGCATCATTAGACGATTTTACGTAACCTGGGAGAGACTTTTCCAGCCAGAGAGGTTAGATATATTCTCCTTTGATTCCTTCAGTACTAGAGATCCTTCCTGTGCTGAGCATAATTCGCCAGTAATAGCAAGGATAAGCCAACAATGGTATTCAGTGACCGCGTCATCTGCGTCGCGTGGTGGGCATAGGAATGAGTGGGATGGACTGGAATGTTGGTGGGCGATAGAGCTGCTGCAGGAAAGCGTATTCAGTGGAAATGCGTGTTGCAGGATGAATAGTTTGAGTACAGTGGAGATTTATTTCAAAATACCCTACAGTAATGATATTGAAATGGCGAAGAGATGAAGAAAGTGGCGTTGGAGACAGAGGAATGTGGGATGAGCTGGAATCCGTGGTGGGGAGGGATGAGGATGGGCCAAGTAGTATACCCTGTAAAATTGTAAGTGTCGCAGTGCAGATTGTTTGATTGCAGTCAAAAGTTTCCTTTGAACATTTCAAAAACAACAATCATATAAACCTGCTTTGCTCTCGTATACCTAACGTTTGCATTGCAGGTAAAAATAAGTCAGCAGGCTGAAAGAGTTTAGGTTTTATCCAATCTGTCCAGCTTGAAGTCTTTCCTAATCAGACTGAAATCGCCTGTACCAGCAATAATGAAGTGAAATACTTCCTCATCGACCTCACGGTGTAAATTTGACCAAATCACTACACTGCAACTTTAAAACACGTTTCACATTGTTTAACCCTTGCACCGAGGGCTTGTTTTGCTTTGACTTGCGGCTCCCGCGGGCATATTCGCTCTCCGACAGACTCTCTAAAAATATTTGCCAAAAATCAGTTATTAGACCTAGAATATTAAAATCACATTTACTTATGGTACATACCTTCAGCTTTCTCCTTGGGTGTTTGTTGAGCCTTCGTCGAGTACCGTAGGACTTGTGGAGACCTTTGAAGTTGGGTAACGAAGTCTCCACTTTCCATTTCCCGACAACTCGTAATATGATTACCACAGCCTGATATTATGACTAGAAACACTAATCTATGATTCTCAAATAGTTTGGAATCCATATTCCCCCCAAAAAACACTGTGAAAGCAATAAAAATTACGAGGGCGTATGACCATCCCACTTCCTATCGTTCGCTGCTAGTGTTGTCTATTATTCATAAAAGCACTCAGTTTATATTTCTGTTACGATATAACACTTATATATATATATATATATATATATATATATATATATATATATATATATATATATATATATATATATATATATATATATATATATCTACAGTCTTTATCCATAAGTTTCCTTTAGTAATAGTAGGTTATTGTCACTGTAGGGATTCAATTTCTTTCAGTAAAATACGTAGCATTCACTTTCTCGTCCTGTATACTGGCATTGAGAGTGAATGTCACTTTCACCTTCACTCTCATAACTCATAGTATTCATACATGCTAGAGTGCAACTTTCACTTTCATTACTCCTAGTATATATACTCGTATTCTTATAATACCACTCATTCACATTTCTATTTACGTTCTCTACTTTATTTACATTATTTACATTTCTGTTTTATTTACACTGTGTTATGCACTGTCACTTGAAGTAACTTATAAAACTATTTTCCAGTGTTCACTTATATTTACATTCATTGCTTTCTTGCTGTTTACACATTATTTACACTTTATTTACAATTCCACTAGCACTGTTTTATTCAATAAAAAGATCATAGTCACTCTCTATCAATTGTCAGCCCTTTACCTCTTTCCACACGAGGTTTAGTAGGAGGTAAAGGTCACAGGGCCCTTTGCATGGGGCTATAAAGCAGCGGAAGTTAGTAGGAGCAAATCAGACATACTCCCACTTTCAAAGACGACAGTGAACGGATAGTGGTGGCCTCCTGCCGCCTGGCTAGTGTAGGTGCAATACTACCAACTTCAGTCCTATGAGACCTGCTACTATATAGCAATGAAATGATTGGCAGAAAACCAAGACAATACATAATAAATTAGGTAGTTCCAGGTGAATGTAAATATCACTTAGGCTTCTCCCTTCCCTCCTTATATGTATATTTATTACGAAAATAGATTATACGGCATATTTCAAGGAGAAATAAACAGCGAAAATTAGCGGACGAGTGCACGTGTGGTGTCAGGTGATAATTAGCCAATTCCAGGTGTATGGCACTATCACTTACCTTATTTCTTTTTTGTATATATTATTTGGTATAAGAATAGGGCATAGGGCTTATTTCAATGGATGAAATCAGTGGAAAATTCCAGGGAAGATTTACTTAGCGTAGAATACAGTGTGGTGGCCTGCAGTAATTAGGTAGTTCCAGGTGAATGTAAATATCACTTAGGCTTCTCCCTTCCTTTCTTATATATATTTTTATTACGAAAATAGATTATACGGCATATTTCAAGCGGAAATAAACAGCGAAAATTAGTGAACGAGTGCACATGAGGTGTTGTCAGGTGATAATTAGCCAATTCTAGGTGTATGGCACTCTCACTTACCTTATTTCTTTCTTGTATATATTATTTGGTATAAGAATAGGGCATAGGGCTTATTTCAATGGATGAAATCAGTGAAAAATTCCAGGGAAGATTTACTTAGCGTAGCACGGCCGGGCTGGCGAAAGGATAGGGTAATGGAGGGGAGGTAGGGAGGGGAGTCAAGAACGGGGAGAAATGGCTAAATTGTCGACAATGGATGGGAGTACAGATGAGATTAGGAGTGCTGACTAGTGTTGGACATTGGCAGTACTGATAGATGATACAAGCCACCACTTCAAATCCCGGGCGAATTCAAAATAACACAGAATCACAAAAGTGTCGCCCCACGGTATGATCCCTTGCTCCCAAGCATCACGAAAGTGATGCCTCGCGGTTAAGGGGTTAAGAACCTTGTGATTTTACTTATCACTACTTTCCATTCCCGAATTTTAACTCTGTTATGAATGATATGGAATATATGTTGTTCTATGGTAATACCTGCTTGGCTATATTCAATATTTATCCATACAGTGACGGACTCTGTTATGGTAAGGGACTTATCTTTCTGTTGCTTTTTGATATAATCAAAGATTTTCTACATCTTTGTACGCATCTTCTGTCATATGCTGTAAAGCTGAAGTTTGGCAGAGGAACTGATGCCAAAGGGAAGAACATGTGTTATGGTATTGTTCATGTCTCTTACTGTATGTCAGCTGTGAGAATTTCGAGTTGGTTGAGAGAAAGAGGTCAGTTTCGTGAATTATGAAGGACAGTAATAGTAAACAGAACTAATGTTTGGAATTGATAACCATAGACTGGTGACAGACAGCACCTACTGTATATGGTGGCAGTGTGGATGTTTAGTGGGAGGCAGAACACAAACTTGGTGGTAAACAATGCACAAGTTTGCTGGTAGACATGATAAGAGTCTACCGATAGACAAGGCACAAGTTTGGTGGCAGACAAGGCACAGATTTGTTGGCAGACAACACATATTGGGGGGCAGATAAGGCGCATATAAGGTGGCAGACAGAGATATCTGATGGCAGACAAGGCATAAATTTGGTGGAAGACGGGGCACAAGTTTCATGGTAGACATGGCACAGTTTTGATGGCAAACAGCACAGTTTTCGTGGCAGAGAATCCACAATTTTTGTGGCGGAAGACACAAGTTTGTTGACAAGGCCTTGTACAAGTTTGATGACAAAGAATCCAAATTTAGTGGGACAGACACCAAAGGCAATGACAGAGCAGACGTATGGTGGCTGACCAGGCATAATATTGGTAACGGATGGCAAACAATTCTTATCTTCAAATTGATAACAGTTAAGTTTCTCTTAAAGATGTACTGTACATATATTCCCTTTACCTGCCTATGGAAACTCATAATGTTTGCATTACTTCCCAACGCCATGAACACCGTAGTAAACCAATTGGTTTCATCATTATTTTCGTCTATCAAAGAAATTGTCATTGCAGATAGAAATGGAATTATTTACATAATAGTTTTATGAGAAAACTGCTGCTCGTTGTAAAGGTTACGGAATCTGATTGTTACTGCCAAGGAAAAAAATATATAAACAGCTTGCCGTTTTCCCACATTAAATTCGTGAGTAGGTAAAGACTTTGTTCATATGTGACTCCTAAAATGGATTCAGAAAGAGGCTCTCCCTCATTCCGCCGTCTGTGAGAGAAATCTATCTCTGTATATACCCAGGCTGCTTCCCCTAAAGAAAGAGAGGTAGCCGAGACAGGACGACACACTTCCAATTTACTCACACACACACACACACACACACACACACACACACACACACACACACACACACACACACACACACACACACACTCGCTGGTGCAGTGGTAACGTTCTCGCTTGCCAACTGGTGGACGGGAGTTCGCGCCTCGCTCAGGTTGCGAAAAGTTTCACTGACGAAGTGGATGGTTACTGTCCCCCTGGAGCAAGGGGAAGGGTGTGTGCTTGTGTGAAGGTCACAGCCTTGCCCTTAGATCGGACTATATGAGCTCTCAGCTCCCTTCCGGGAGGGTAAAAGCTGACCATCACGACCATCAAGTGATCCTGACCGACCCGGTGAATTACACACACACACACACACATTCATTCACATCTTAGCCCCAAGGGCAGAAGGGACAGATCCTTACCGCACCACACCACACGAGGGTCAACTGCGCAGTGCAATCAGCGACATCCGGAGAGAAATATTCCTGGTAAATTCCCCTTATAATATTTCCAAGCACCTTACATCACAACCACCCGTTGAATGTGTTACTGGAGCCTGGAGACAAGATAAATCACCTCTCAAGGGTTCAAAAGTGGACTTAACGTGTACTCGGCCTGTTTTCCTCTAGTATCTGACGCTTTGATTTACGGAAAATTCTCCGACCCTATATTAATGCGATAATTATACTGAGCCACAGATGAGTTTTGTGGTAGTATGTGAATGGTTTGCCGGCACGAATGGAGGTAGAAGTTAATCAATGGCTCACCACGGATTGCATGCAGCATAAGTTATCTGAACAGTCAATAGCGAATAGTAAAATATTACATATTGGTTTTAGAGTAAATGGACTACCTATTAATCAAATCACTGAAGGCAGAGTTACTCCTAGACATTCTTCTAATGCTGTAATGTCCAGTGTTTTTTTTTTTCTTTAAGTGAAATCTTCTTACAAGGAGTGCTTCAGTTGTTTAAATAGGAAAAGCCTACATGTACGAGTATTACCATGTCTTTTTTTTTTTTTTTGACAGTATGTATATGAGTACATTACATAAATTGTAAAATACATATTGTTCCACAGAGTTATCTTTTATAATTACCTTCCTAACTCATGTTCCCTTGCTAAAACGGAGAAAGGCTCTTTGGTCTCTGGATACATGAATTACTGAGGAGAGACATACCTGGTACAATCTGCCATTCGTGCCAAAGGATGTGCAAGAAAATTATAGCAAAAATACGGTTAGGTTCCTTGAGTCGCCACAATTCTCAGCACATACAAGGATTGTGGGTTCAGGGTCTGCCTTTGTTCTGGCCCTATTTAGTGACTCTTTCACCACGCAGTTAATAAGAGGGTGGCATTGCTGCTGTTCTTTCCTAGGCGGAATGTTTTGAAGACTACCTGTGCCAGATATGACAGATAATTAACGTGGGTGAAGTCGACTGTAAAGGAATAGGCTGATAAGTAGAGAAAGCTGGGGTGGGGTGAGGAGAGGTAAGTCACTAGATTAACTGTTGGATAGTGCAGAAGGCATGGCAAATAATCTGAAAGGAGAAGAAAGAAAGTAATCGTGACTTTTTTGGATTTTTCGGTAGCATTGAGGTGCATATTTAGAAGTCACTTAAGTAACACTTACCTAGTTTTCGTATCACTGAATATGTCACTTAAGTAACATCATTAAGATTTTCAAATATTTTTAAAAAGTCACTTACGCAACACTTATAACGTTATAATTGTTTTTAGAAAAGTCAAATCAGTAACACTTACAACATTTCTGTAACACTTAAAACGTCTTCATATGCTTTCCAAGAATGTGTACACAGCAGCAGGCCTACAATCCAGCTGCGTGTAGTGTTCGCACTTACTCAGTGACTCAGTGACACAGTAACACTGAGAAGTTCCTTAAGTCATCAACGATCTTCTTTCAACTGCCTCTACTTTCCATTTGTACATTATATTCAACGGTTTCTCTCTCTCTCTCTCTCTCTCTCTCTGCGTGTCAGCAATCTCAGTGCAGAATCTTGTTTCTTCCCGTGAATGATTCCTATTAGCGAATGAAGCAGATAATAGTTTGTACGCATCCTGCTTTAACCTTTTCTCCCCATGGTTGTCACACTCATGAGCCAGTTGTGCAAGCTTAATAGCCTATCACTGAGGGAACTTAATTGTTTTGACCACTGAGTTTCGTGAAGACGAAACGGTAAGCAAAGGTCATATACAATGTGGTAGGTGAGGGACGATATGCTGACTATTTATCAGAAGGCGAAGGACTGCACTGGCCACCAGCCTGTACAGTACGGGCGTATTG
Organism: Coenobita brevimanus; assembly: GCF_032717465.1. Classification (NCBI taxonomy): domain Eukaryota; kingdom Metazoa; phylum Arthropoda; class Malacostraca; order Decapoda; family Coenobitidae; genus Coenobita; species Coenobita brevimanus. The sequence continues at coordinate 2,937,752 of NC_137042.1, forward strand.
ATGGATAAAAGTGGTAGGTTTAGGGCAGCTGGCTGAGTATTTAGCTGGCAGGAAATAGGAGAGACGCTTACTACGAGCTTGTAAATGGAGAGCGGCATACACACCATGACCTGGCAGGTGATGGAGGGGGGGGGGAGTCGTGCGAGTATGTTGACTCAGCCAGTGGCTGAAGTTCGGCACACTGACTACGACTCTGAAGGCGAAGAACGATACAGTAAGTACCATACATAGAAAATTCCAAGTGATGAAAGGTGTAGAAACATCAGGTGAAGAATTAGTAAGAAATATGCATTTGTTAATACGTTGGGTAAAAAATAAATTTTTCTCAGATAAAATTCCCAAAATGAAACTTCACATTCAACACATGAGAGAGACCTAGTGGTACAAATAATGCACAAATATTTTCGTTTTCCCTCTGAAGTCCAAAGCCTGAATAATTTTTGGACTAATTAACCCGGAAAACTTCGAATCCAACTACTACTGAAAAAAAAAAAAAGTTAATTACATTCCTGGAATAGAGGCTGGATTGTGTCAACATCGGCGCTGTCCCCAACCATTTTAAATTCTTCATTTTATTCAGGTTAAAAACACCAACGTTTACGAGGACCAGTTCAAGCCTCCACTTGACTACAGATGATGTGTAACGACCAGCCTCCCAACTCCAGAAGAGCCAGTAGGCCTGACTGACTTCCATTTCCAGTGCACAATTGATAAACCTCCTGGGAAATAAAATGGGTTAGATCGTACTGTACGTACCGTACCGTCACGATTTTTCTGCTACCCAGAGTTTTCGCTACGAGTACGTGTACCCAAGACATGGTATCACAAAACCTGTCTAAAGAGTTAAATACTGCAGATAATGGGATTGCAATTCAGTAACCACAGTTCCGAAGACAGGGTATTTGTATAACCGGGCAGTTCGGCCATCCACTTAATAAGGTGCCACAGCATGAAAGCTCCCCTCTACTGCACCAGATATTGAGGAAAACTATGCCAACATTCAGATATACCAGAGTAGTTGTTCCTTCATACTGAAGTAAATTTTGCTTGTTGTGGAAACCCAGGAGTGGCGCCATTTACCATATAACCTTCATCACTAAATTATGTATTTCGTCAATGGCCTGGTAAATTTGCATATACTTCTGATGCGTACTATACGAAATAACTTAAAAAAAATGTTAGTTATAGTATCAGACAGAAGACGTACATTCGATCAAACAAACAGTCGATGCAAATGTCCTACAAAAGCTCTGACACCACAGATGGCGAGTATTGCAATGTACCTATTGGTTATGCCACGCATTGGTAGAACTGACTTCATGAGCATGCTTTGTATCGATTGCTTCTGAAATTTTGCACTTTATCCTCGGCAAGTTATGTCACAAAATGCACATGCAGGTGTCTACCACTGGACCCAACCTGCACAACACTTGTTGGTCGTGTTTTCTGACATGCAGATAATTACTTAATTTTATCCCGAACACTTCAGGAAGTCTCCCCAAAGCTCCCGGAAGCTGAACAAAAGCGTCTTAAGCTTGCCGATACGTACAGTATAGACAGTTTAATACTGAAAAGATTAATGAATATAGACTCTAAATCCGTTAGTACTTGAGGTCTTTCTTGAGCTGAACACTATGTCTGGTGGGAGAGAGAGAGAGAGAGAGAGAGAGAGAGAGAGAGAGAGAGAAGAGAGAGAGAGAGAGAGAGAGAGAGAGAGAGAGAGAGAGAGAGAGAGAGAGAGAGAGCATTGAAATGGTTAAAGTCTTAGGTGACTGTTCCCTGTAAAACTACTTTCACCAACTCATAAAACTGCCGTCTTGAACCACTTTCAACTTTGCCGAGAACATTGCTTGAATATTCATGACTGGATTATGAGAGGAGGCCTCCACTGTGTGTCAACAACTTTCTACAGCTTAACTAGTTCACTTTTCCACCATCACCTACATAATGATATATATATATATATATATATATATATATATATATATATATATATATATATATATATATATATATATATATATATATATACATATATATATATATATATATATATATATATATATATATATATATATATATATATATATATATATATATATATATATAACGTTTAAGAAGAGCTTTTATCCAGCCTGTACAGGTATAAACAATGTAGTATGTAACTACTCCCAAATGTTCTTACATTTTGAAACAGGGGAATTATGTTAATAAATGCTGGTCTGTTAGTCATGTTTCAGTCAGTCCAAGTGATTTTACACATTGTCATTCATTAAAATAATGTAGTATGACATCAGCGTCAGTTACAAAATCTTCAGTTTTCAGAAGCATTGGAAAACATGCATAATCATCGCTCAAAAACATTTCACCGATCCCATATGTGACGATGCTTTTATTGACTGCACATCCTTACTCTTGCTGTGTATCTGAACTGCTGTAAATAATTATTAAACTTTTCATACCCACGAGGAGCATTCTGCAATTTACTTGGGATTGTCTAATGAACAAATTCTAAACGATATTTATTTGCTTAATACCTTCCTAATACTCTTTTAATTCCCTTGTAGTTTTGGTCCCATTTTAGCACCAGTGTGTTTAAACTATGATATTTGGCGCCGCATCAGTGGCGTGAGGTGAGGTGTAGTGGTTTCATCCTTGCCCAGGAATCGAGGTGCTCGGGGATACAAATAGAGTTTAGTGCTTAGAAAGTCTTTTAAAATCGTTTTTAAACCAGTGGTAATTGTTTTTAATTTATCTGAACTAATGATCGGTAATATAACCTACACAAAATAAGAAGGACATCTTGGGCCGAAGTTGTTAATGAAGTAAAAAGCATTTAATAGATCTTTTTTTTTTTTATTACTGTTATCTTAGCGATGTGATGCCAGTAGTTTGAATAATGTCAATATTACTCTGGAATAACAATACGCTTGAGCTTCACTAATGGCGTCAGTCTTGATCCTGGCTTATCCATTAATAAAAATTATTAGGTTCAGTAACAAAAAATTTTTCGTTCTCTATGTGTGCAGTTAGGCAAAGTTAGTTTTGTCAAAATCGCCTCATAATTCATGTCTTTCAGCTTTTAACTAATATGTCAGTGGAAGAAAAAAGATCAGAAGCACACACACACACACACACACACACACACACACACACACACACACACACACACACACACACACACACACACACACACACACACACACAGAGGCGTAAGAAGATGGTAACACAAGAGAGCAAGGAGACTTTCCACCGCTATGCTCCTCATTATGTGATAAGACCTAACACATCTCTCTGAGCGATTTATTCTTGGATATTGCTGGCTAATATCGTTTTGTACGTTATTTATGCAGAGAATGTGGTAATTATAATGATTTATGTAACACAGAAGGGGACGGGAAGATGTAATAATAAAAAATAAATCGGTTAGGAAGAGGCGTTAGGGAGTTTCCTTATCTGACGAGAATAGGGGCCCTTGCCAGTATTCTCATCTGTTAAGGTAGCTCCATAACACATTTTCCTAAGTGATTTATTTTGTTCATAACATCTTACAGTCCTGTGCTATTACAAAAACCCTTCCAATATCGCCTTACTCTGCATAAATAACGTGCAAAAAGATATTAACTAGCCATATCCAAAAATAAACCGCAAACTAAGAGATGTTTGGGAACTTTTTTTATTGATCATATTCTTCACCCACATACCCACTAATTTGCGCGCTCACTCACTCACTCATGATGCTGCTGCTCGTATTCCTTCTCTCTCTCTCTCTCTCTCTCTCTCTCCTGGAAATAGCAGAGGTTAGTGAAGGCTACATCCAACCCCCCAGCTTGAAATATCCTCTCTAACCTGAATAAAATAAGTCTTAATATGGGTGGAATGAAATCACGTATGAGTCTCCAGATTGAGGGAGTTACATTATCTGTCGGGTCAGAGACTTATCAGAGACCATTTTAAAATCCAAAGACGCAGGTAGGCTAAACCCAAGCACAAAAAAGAACAGCAAAAACAATATGTATTATCTGGGAGTAAAAATTATATATATATATATATATATATATATATATATATATATATATATATATATATATATATATATATATATATATATATATATATATATATATATATATATATATATATGTATGTATATATATATATATATATATATATATATATATATATATATATATATATATATATATATATATAACACAAGAGCTTATCACAAATGACGCTGTTCTTCTTTTTTTTCATACAGTCTTTTTTTGTTTGCATTTGGAAGAAAAGATATTTATTCTTTTATTCGTTTATCCACGAGTTGATACAGTAGCTTATTTAATTATTACAAAAGCCTTCTATTAATCTTTTTCCAATTCTTTTTCCGTCAGAGGATGAAATTGGAATGGAGTGTTATTGTCAGTTTCGATCATTACTTGTCTTATATTTACGAAACTGAAAGACAGACCACACCCACCTCCTGACACCACCACACCCTCTTCCTGCCAACACTGACCATACCCTTAGTCTGCCACCAACACACCTTCCTTTGACAATCAGGTAAGTAATCGTCGTCTGACACCACCACGGACCATAATCTACCTCTGCCAACATCACAATTCCTCCAATTACCCTCAGTGATTACACCCACCTTCTGACATCACTATTGACTTCATCCAGCCTATGTCACTATACCCCTTCCATCTGCCAACAAAACTGATGACATCCACCCTCTTCCAACACTACATCCTCTTCCTGTAACCCACAATATTCGTTTTGCTTCCACGATACTGCACAACAGATCCAGGCGCCGACACCGCTATCTACCACACCCTCTCCTGCCACCACCAAATCATAACCTGCTATTGCCAGTGATAATACTTACCTTTTAATAACAGTAAGGACTACGCCCTCTTCTGCCACCACTGTGAACTTTATTTGCACTTTGCCAACATCACTGAAAGGAATATAACACTGTCCACACCCAGTCCTTTTCTCCACTACACCTTCCTTTGCTAACATCAGTAACATCCACCTGCTTCCAACATCACATCCCCATTCGTCATCTGTTGCAAATCACACCCATCACTGCCACCACCACACCCCCTCTCACCATCACCACAACCCTTGTCATCACAACCACAAGTGTGTGTGTGTGTGTGTGTGTGTGTGTGTGTGTGTGTGTGTGTGTGTGTGTGTGTGTGTGTGTGTGTGTTTATGGAATGCAGTTTTGTTCAAAGCACTATTCATTTATGTATGAAAGTTCATTGTTCGGAACCCATAGAAGTAGGAGTATGGCCATGAAATTCTGTGTATGAAATCATGTGTATATATTTAGGCCATCATCCACGGTTACCGACAAAAATAACAATCCACTTTACCAAACTACGTAATGAAAAAGTGGACAATGATTTCCGAAACAGTGATGAAAATTTTGATGAACAATACATTTTTCTCCTCGACAAGGAGAGGATGTTTTCACCCTTGTCTGTTTACCTCCGCCAGGAGGTATGCTTTACCCCAAGTTGGTTTGTTTAAATGTTTGTTTGTTTGTCTGTCTGTCTGTCTGTCTGTCTGTTAACAGGATTATTCACAAGTTATGAACAGATTTTCATGAAACTTTTTGGAGGGGTATGGTATGTCTAAATGAACAATCGATTAGATTCCGGTTGTGATCCGGAATTAGTTGTTTGTTCGTTCACACCATATCTCCAAAAGTTCTTCATGAATTTTAACGAAATTTTGTGGATGGGTGGGTCATGGGCCAAAAAAGAATCAATTAAATTTAGGAGCCGATCCGGATCCGGTATTGGAGGAGGTATGCGCTCTGTGAGTGCTTCCCTAGTTTATTAGTCTGTCTGTTAGCAGGATTACCCAAAAACAAAAGGAGAGGTTTGGACCAAATTTGGTGGGTAGATAGCCCATGTCCCAGAGTACAATCGATTAATTTGGGGGACCGATCCTGATAGTATTACAGATTCTGGATCCGGAAAGCCCTTTTTGAGAAACACAAATCAGTGGTGAGAAACAGTAACCTATTATGAAGAGTGGTTTGGAAATTACGTTGCTCTTGTCGGAGAGATGTGCTCCAGTGAGTGCCCCTCTAGTTAAGAATATTATTGGTTGCATTTACCAGTTCATGGTCGGGAAAAACTCTCTCTCTCTCTCTCTCTCTCGTTGCTTTAGGTACCGTCAGACGATGCTTTTTTTTTTTTTCCCAGCTGATTTATTGATTTAAATGAGCTTGAGTGTAGATACTAACACCATCAACCTTCTCACGGACGGCGCAACTCTAGCAGTATACGGTATTACAATTCATACTAGGCTATTTAATTCAGTTGAGTGAATTTAATAAGCCTAAGACTTTTACACGGCAATTTCATGATTCTTTGAAAACAGAATCTAAAAAGAATATACGGTTCGCTCCTATATATAAAAAATTGCATTAATACCCAACCTGCATGTACGTTATTTTATTTCACTGGCGCGTGTGTGTACCTTTGTTAGCGTGATAGTATGCTTGTGTGTGTTTGTACCTTCTTGTGTGCGTATTAGTATGCTTGTGTGTGTGTACCTTTGTGTGCGTGATAGTATGCTCGTGTATGTGTACCTATGTGTGCGTGAAAGTATGCTTGTGTGTGTGTACCTTTGTGTCCATGAAAGTATGCTTGTGTGTGTGCACCTTTGTGTGTGTGATAGAATGCTTGTGTGTGTGTACCTTTGTGTGCGTGATAGTATGCTTGTGTGTGTGCACCTTTGTGTGCGTGATTGTATGCTTGTATGTGTGTACCTTTGTGTGCGTGAGAGTATGCTTGTATGTGTGTACCTTTGTGTGCGTGAGAGTATGCTTGTGTGTGTGTACCTTTGTGTGCGTGATAGTATGCTTGTGTGTGTGTACCTTTGTGTGCGTGGGTATGCTTGTGTGTGTGTACCTTTGTGTGCGTGATAGTATGCTTGTGTGTGTGTACCTTTGTGTGCGTGATAGTATGCTTGTGTGTGTGTACCTTTGTGTGCGTGATAGTATGCTTGTGTGTGTGTACCTTTGTGTGCGTGAGAGTATGCTTGTGTGTGTGTACCTTTGTGTGCGTGGGTATGCTTGTGTGTGTGTACCTTTGTGTGCGTGATAGTATGCATGTGTGTGTGTGTACCTTTGTGTGCGTGAAAGTATGCTTGTGTGTGTGCATACCTTTGTGTGCGTGGGTATGCTTGTGTGTGTGTACCTTTGTGTGCGTGATAGTATGCTTGTGTGTGTGTACCTTTGTGTGCGTGGGTATGCTTGTGTGTGTGTACCTTTGTGTGCGTGATAGTATGCTTGTGTGTGCCTATTTTTGGCTTGGTATAGTGCATGAACATAGGTATTCATTTGATAATGCGAATATGCGATATACTCGCCCTCGCGAGACCTGTGTGTGTGTGTGTGTGTGTGTGTGTGTGTGTGTGTGTGTGTGTGTGTGTGTGTGTGTGTGTGTGTGTGTGTGTGTGTGTGTGTGTGTGTGTGTGTGTGTGTGTGTACAGGCGTTAGACGGAGAAAATACAAAGACAGAATGATGTGTGTTTGCGGTAGGAAACACACGTATTTGTATCTTTCTGTGTGTATGTAATTCACCAGGTTGGTCAGGATCACTTGATGGTCGTGATGGTCAGCTTTTACCCTCCCGGAAGGGAGCTGAGAGCTCATATAGTCCGATCTAAGGGCAAGGCTGTGACCTTCACACACGCACACACCCGTCCCCTTGCTCAAGGGGGACAGTAACCACCCACTTCGTCAGTGAAACTTTTCGCAACCTGAGCGAGGCGCGAACTCCCGTCCACCAGTTGGCAAGCGGGAACGTTACCACTGCACCAGCGAGCGAGTCACTGCACCAGTGTGTGTGTGTGTGTGTGTGTGTGTGTGTGTATTGCATCCCTGTGTGTATCTGTGTATACGTCTGAGCGTGGATGTAAGAGAAAAAGCCATTAGTGAAGTGTGGAGCAAAAAGAGAGGTCGATGGTGGTGGTGGTGGTGGTGGGGCGTGGGATGGAAGGAAGGATGGAAGGTCAGAAGAGGGGATGAGGGATAATGAACAGGGATAGACAGATAGAAATAGACAGGTAGATAGAAGTAGACAGTTAGACAAATAGAAATAGATAATTACAGATAGATAAATGGATAGATAGATAGATAGATGGATGGAGGGAAGGATAGAAGGAAGGTTAGCAGAGAGGATGAGGGCTAATGAATAGAGATAGACAGATAGAAATAGATAGATAGAGAGACAGATAGTAATAGGTTGATAATGGCAAACAGACAGATGGATAGATAGATAGACTGTTGGCAGATGGAAGGAAGGATGGAAAGATGGTCAGAGGAGGAGAAGAGGAATGATGTTTGGAGCCGAGAGTGACAATGAAGATAGACAGAAAGAGCTAAGGGCATATAGATGGACAGATATATGGATAGATAGACAGATTAATAGACAGTTTACATACCAAAGCAGATACGTTGTCCCTTACAATATATCTTGGGAAAATATTATTATTAAAAACATGTGTACAACAATTCTAGACAAATAGATAAATAGACAGAGAAAGGTATTTTGATAGATAGAAATGTAGACACAGATATTTAGACATATTGATAGAAAGACAGACAGACAGGCAGGTAGACAGATAAAGACATAAATAGGCAACATATCAACCACGGTAAATATATTATTCCTTACAATATATTTTCAAAACACAGTATAAAATCACAACATTAAAGGAAATTATCACTCGAACAATACTTCAACTCTTCATATTATATAAATTCAGTTGTATATTCAGGGGAAATACACTGCATACGAAAAACGGTGAAGGATATGTCGGGCTTCATCAAAATTCAGAAGCTTCACACACACACACACACACACACACACACACACACACACACACACACACACACACACACACAGGATGGAAGGGTCGGAGCTGGAAAAGATGGAGTGAAAGTGCGGTTGGTTGTGTATGCTGATGGACGCACACACACACACACACACCGATGGACGCACACCACCACAAACACACCCCCACACACCCACCCTCCCACCCACCCACCCACACACACACACACACAGCAAAATAACAACAACAAATAATGACAAAAAAGGAAGCGAACAAACAATACTGGAAAATACAGCTGATAAAAAGAAGAAAAAAATCGCCAAACGTCGGGGAATATGCAGAGAGAGAGAGAGAGAGAGACTGTAGCCATGAAACAGTGAGCAAAATTATACCCACTCTTGTTTGTATGTGCACGCCTGTGTGTATATGGTATATATGTATCACAGTGGGTATGTTTCAAGTGTTTGCGCGCGCGCGCGCGCGTGCGTGCGTGCGTGTGTGTGTGTGTGTGTGTGTGTGTGTGTGTGTGTGTGTGTGTGTGTGTGTGTGTGTGTACATCTGAGCATGGATGTAAGAAAGGCGTTAGTCAGGAGTGTGAAGCAAAAAAAGAGAGGTCGATGGTGGTGGTGGTGGGGAGTGGGATGGAAGGAAGGATGGATGATCAGAAGAGGGGATGAGGGACAATGAATAGAGAAAGACAGATAGAAGTAGGCAGATAGACAGAATAGATAGACAGACAGATAGATGTAGGTAGATAATGACAAATAGACAGACGGATAGATAGAGAGACAGACTGATAGATGGAAAGAAGGATGGAAGGAAAATCGGCAGAGGGGAAGAGTGATGATGTGTAGAGTTGATAGTGATAATGTAGATAGATAGAGATAGATGGGTAGTGACAGATAGACAGACAGATAGATGTATAGACAGATGGAAACATAGGTAATGACAGATAGACAGATAGATAGATAGACAAATGGACAGATAGATAGATAGATACATAGACAGATAGATAGATATTCCATACCAAATCAGATACTCTGTCCCATACTGTGTAAGATTAAAGGAATATTATTTTTAAAAACATTTGTACAATTCCAGACATACAGAATGATAAATTGGTAAATAGATGGACAGAGAAATGTAGATAGACAGATGGACAGGTAGACAAAGATATTTAAACAAAGTGATAGAAAGACAGACAGACAGACAGGTAGATAGATAAACAGACAGATAAATAGACAGGCAGCATATTAACCCCAGTAAATATATTGTTCCATAAAGTACAATGCCAAAATACCATATAAGATGATAATATTAAAAATAATCTTACAACACTTCCACCACTACATATTATATAAATTCAGGTCTATACCCAGAAGTCAGAACAAATACATTCCACAGGAAAAACAGTGCAGGAAATATCTGACTTCATCAATATTCAGAAGCTTTATACACACACACACACACACACACACACACACACACACACACACACACACACACACACACACACACACATTCACAGGAAGGAAGGGTCGGAACTGGAAAAGGTGAAGTGAAAATGCGGTTGGTTGGTATGCTGATGGACACACACACACACACACACACACACACACACACACACACACACACACACACACACACACACACACACACACACACAGCAAACAAAAGCTAATAATGACAAAAGGAGAAGCAAACAAACCATCCTGAAAAATACAACTGATATAAAGAAGAGATAAAATTGTGAGAATAAAATCGCCAAAGGTCGGGGAATATGGAGAGAGAGAGAGAGAGAGAGAGAGAGAGAGAGAGAGAGAGAGAGAGAGAGAGATTAAATTACCAGTTTTACAAGCGTTGGGATGGGGGTGACAGGACAGGGAAGAGAAAACTGGAGAAGGTCAGAGAGAGACAAGGTAGGGGAGGTAAGATATTGGAGGTATGGTAAGGAAAGGATGGTAGGGAAGGAAATGGCAAGGTAGGACATGGTAGGGAAGAGTATGGTATGGGATGACATGGTAAGAAAATGGTGGAAGTTGCTGAAGTGTGGTAGGGTAGGAAATGGCAGGGTAGGGAAGGTTATGATAAAGGGAGGAAATGGTGGGTAAAAAAAATGGTGAACAGCAGGGGAAGTATGGTAGAATGGTAATTTATGGTAGGGAAGGGTATGTTAAGGGAAGGCATGGTAGGGCAAGGTTAGGTATGGGGTGGTAGTGGAGTGCAGGTGTGAGGTTATTAACGCAATAGGGTAACAGAAGATTGGGGAGGTTATGTAGGGCAGGAAATGGACTGGGGTATGGTAAGAAAGGTGGGTGAGGGAGGCAGAAAAGTGCACGGCAGGGCAGGGAAGGGCATGGGGGAGAAGTGCACGGCAGGTGAATGCACGAGGAATACAAACAGAGGGGTGGAAATGCAGATGGGTATGGAAGGGGGTACTGCAGAGGGGGTAGGGCATGGAAAGGAAGGAGTAAGGGAAGGGAGGTAGGTGAGGCACGGTAAAGGGAGGCACGGCAGGGAGGAACAAGTAAAGGGAGGAAGAATGGGTTCAGAATAAGGGGGAAAGGAAGGTAGAAAAGGAGAGAAGGGAGAGTGGGGTGGGAAGGGAGAGAAGATGACAACAGCACTGAGTCTATTGTTGTGGTGCCGCAACAGTGGCTTCCGTGTTGGCCTGTGAATAATAGCCAATTGTTGTGTGTTGGTAGCCAGCCTGTGCAGTGTCGCCTGACTCTACTGGCTCTATACTCTTCTCACTTTAACTTGGTCTAAATTTATCATCTCTCCCTCCTGAATGCTGATGTTGAACAAGAGATTAGGGTCAGAATATGGTGCTAGTCACGAAGAAGTGCTATAAAAATAATGTAGAGGTGTAGTATTGCTTTTTCCTGCCACTGAGCTACGGGATATAAGCTAATAGAGGAAGAAAACCTGGGCCGACCTAATGTGAATACACAATAGTAACTTGGATTTAGTTTACAGATGCGGAAAATAGTTAATTTGCCTCAAGAAAAATAAATTACCCAGGGTCTTCATGAACATCTTTAATTCCGGACATTTCCACACACACACACACACACACACACACACACACACACACACACACACACACACACACACACACACACACACACACACACACACACACACACACACACACACACACACACACACACTGTTCCAGGTAACCCCAAACGATTTTTTTCGGCTGCGATTGGGTCATAGGAGCCTGAGTAAAAATTACCATATTTTTTTTACTTGCATACCTAAGTAGAGAGAGAGAGAGAGAGAGAGAGAGAGAAATGTTTAACATTTTCCTTTTTTAAATCCCTTCTCTCTCTCTCTCTCTCTCTCTTGCTTGTAACAACGATAGGCGTTGCACAGAGAGAGAGAGAGAGAGAGACGCAAGAAAATGATACCACAAGAGAGCAAGGAGACTTTCCACCGCTAAGCTCCTGATTACGTGATGTGACCTAACACCTCTCCCTGAGCGATTTATTCTTGGATATGGCTGCATATATTGTTTTGTACGTTATTTATGCAGAGTATGTGGATATTATAATGATTTAAGTAACACAGAAGTGGACGGCAAAATGTATTAAGCAAAATAAATCGGTTAGGATGAAGTGTTAGGGAGCTTCCTTATCTGACGAGAATGCGGGCTCTTGTTCAGTATTTTCATCGGTTAAGGGAGCTCCCTAACACCGTTTCCTAAGCGAATTACTTTGGTTATAACACCTTACTCTCCTGTGCTGTGTTACAAACATCCTTCCAATATCGCCATACTCTGCATAAATAACGTACACCCTATTAGGATGTTAACTAGCCATATACAAAAATAAGCCGCAAACTAAGAGGTGTTAGGGAACTTTTTTTTTTTTTTTTTTTAACTTGATCTTCACCCACACACCCACTCATTTACTAGCTCACTCACTATTCCTTTACATTCTCTCTCTCTCTCTCTCTGGAAATAGCAGAGGTTAGTGAAGGCTATATCCAATCGTCCAGCCTGAATTATCCTCTCTAACCTGAATAAACTAAGTTTTAATATGGTAAGAATGAAATCACGTATGCGTCCCAAGATTATCGTATCATAGGCTTATCAGTGACCAATTTTAAATCCACAGACGCAGACAGCCTAAATCCCTAAGCAGAAAAAAGTAGCAGAAAGAATATATATTATCTGGAAGCAAAAATCATAAATAACAAGAGCTTATTTAGTTATCACAAACCATGCTATTCTTTTTTTTTCTTTATTTTTTTTTATACAATCCTTGTTCGTCTGTATCTGGAAGCAAAGACAATAATTTTTTTTTCTTGGTTGTCACAGGGTTAATACAGTAGCTTATTTAATTATTACAGAAGCCTTTATCAATTTTTTTTTTCCGTCTGAGGATGAAACTGGAATGGAGTGTTGTGGTCAGTTTCTATCACTCCTTGTCTTATATTTATGAGACTGAAACACAGACAACACCCACCTCCTGACACCACCACACTCTCTTCCTGCCAACACTGACGATACCCTTACTCTGCCACCACCAACCTTCCTTTGACAACAAGGAAAGTAATCGTCTTCTGACACCACCACGGACCGTAATCTGTCTCTGCCAACATCACACTTGCTCCTATTACCTTCAATGATTACACCCACCTTCTGACATCACTGCAGACTACACCCAGCCTATGTCACAACATTCCTTCCTTCTGCCAACATAACTGACTACATCCACCCTCTTCCAACACCACACCCTCTTCTTGTAACCCGCAGTCTACGTTTTGCTTCCACGATACTGCACAACACACCCAGGCACCTATATAACTATCAATCGCACCCTCTCCTGCCACCACAAAATCTTAACCTGCTATTATCAGTGATAATACTTACCTTTTAATAACACTAAGGACTACACCCTCTCCTGCCACCACAGCGGACTTTACTTGCACTTTGCCAATATCGCTGAAAGGAATATAACACTATCTACACTCAGTCATTGTCTCCACTTCACCTTCCTTTGCTAACATCAGTAACATCCACCTGCTTCTGCTTCCAACACCACATCCCCATTCGTCATCTGTTGCCATTCATACCCATCCCTGTCACCACCACACCCCTTCTCACCACCACCACAACCCTTGTCATCACAACCACCCGTGTGTGTGTGTGTGTGTGTGTGTGTGTGTGTGTGTGTGTGTGTGTGTGTGTGTGTGTGTGTGTGTGGTTACTGTATGCTGAATGCAGTTTTGTTCAATGCACTCGTCATTACGTATAAAAGTTCATTTTTCGGATTTCATAGATATAGGAGTATGGCTACGAAATTCTGTGTATGAAATCATCTGTATTTATTTATGACACCATCCACGGCAACGGACAAAAATAACGATCCACGTTATCAAGGTACGTAATGATGGAGTGGCCAATGATTTCCAAAACTCAGTGATAAAAGTTTTAAAAAATGATAATTTTTATGGATTATTACTATTTGCATTAACCTAATCATGGTCGGGAAACACACACACACACACACACACACACACACACACACACACACACACACACACACACACACACACACCTCGCTGTTTCAGGCACCGTCATTTTTTTTTTTTTTTTTTAGATGAGGGTAATTAACAGATTTTTTTTTATGAGACTGGGAGTATGATACAGACACCATCAACCTTCTCACGGACGGGACAACTCTAGCAAAATATTTCAATTTACACTAGACGATTTAATTCAGCTGAGTAAATTTGATAAGCCAATTAGTCTCAAAAGGCAATTTCATGATTCTTTGACCAAAAAAAATATATATATAAATAATAATAATAATACTGTTGGCCACTAAAAAAAAAAAAAACTGCATTCATACCCTACCTGCATGTATGTGTGTGTGTACCTTTTGTGCGTGAAAGTATGCATGTGTGTGTGTACCTTTGTGTGCGTGATAGTATGCTTGTGTGTGTGTACCTTTGTGTGATAGTATGCTTGTGTGTGTATACCTTTGTGTGATAGTATGCTTGTGTGTGTGTACCTTTATGTGCGTGATAGTATGCTTGTGTGTGTGTACCTTTGTGTACGTGATAGTATGCTTGTGTGTGTGTTTGTACCTTTGTGTACGTGATAGTACGCTTGTGTGTGTGTACCTTTGTGTGCGTGAAAATATGCTTGTGTGTGTGTGTGTGTGTATCTTTGTATGCGTGAAAGTATGCTTGTGTGTGTGCTTGATGGTACAGTTTCCATAAAAGAGTTTGGTGCGGTACTCTGTCAAATGCTTTCTTGAACTCTAAAGAGATACTGTCCACCCATCCTTCTCTTTTCTGTAATGTTTTTGTAATTGTCATAGTAGCTTAATTGATTAGTAACACATGATTTTCCCTTTCTAAAACCAAACTGCCTTTCTGTTATCATACTGTGTTCTTTTAGATGGTTTACCCAAGCATTTCTTATCTGCTTTTCCAGTCTCTTACTTACAACACTGGCCAATGATACTAGTCGGTAGTTGAGTGGATTCTGTCTATTCCCTTTCTTGAACGGGGGAACAATATTTGCTTTCTTCCTAATATCAGGTAGTTGACCTTGATATAATGATTCATTGAATATTAAGTATATTGGTCTGCTTAACTCTTCTGCACATCCATGTAGTACTCAACCTGAAATTTCGTCAGGACCATTTGTGTGTGTGTGTGTGTGTGTGTGTGTGTGTGTGTGTGTGTGTGTGTGTGTGTGTGTAATAATCACATTAATTACTAGGTATATTACGGGATGTTAATGTAAATAATGTTCCTAGCCCGCTGTTCAGTTAAATTCAGTACTGAGCTGCCTATTTTTATTGTATTCTGGGTATCATTAAAAGCTTTTTATCATCTTGGTAAGTACGTACCTGTAGGAAGGAAAATCAGAGTTCATTAGGTCATTGGTTCCCAAAGTGGGAGGTGGTCCGGAAAGATCCAGGGGGGACGGTGAGGTACCGTGAGACCGTGAGGAAAAAGGGAACGGTAGGGGGGCGGCAGGAGGGCATCAGAACCAAGAAAGCATTTTTATTTTTTACAAAATCTGTATGAAAAAATCTAAGTCACAAACATTTAAGTGACATTTATGCTTTACAAAAAATAAACTTAACATAGAACTGTACACGAATGTATGGTTTTATTTTAGTTCGTGGTTCGAAGTCGGAGTTAAAAGTTCGAACATTTGCCAGTGCTAGAATATCCACTAGTGTGTGTGTGTCAGCAAGTAATTGGTTTAATAAATAATTATATACAGTATATATATATGTTTACTGCTTTAATTCCTTAAATATAAATGTGCACTTGGCTTCATAATGCTCGCTCGCCACCCGACCCATGTGGGGAGGTGGGAGTAGGGGGAGCTCCTAAATAGCCTATGCCCTCCCCCAAGGAAAAATGAAATGACGCCCCTGCTTACTGTCCTACTCCGTGTTAGGTAAATCATTGTAACGTCACCATACTCCTCATAAATAACGTTAAAAAGGATATTCGCCAACAATATTCAGAAATAAATGGCTAAGGAAGATGTGTTAGGAAGCTTCTCTACCTGACGAGAATAAGGATCTGAGTGTCTTAAATCCCATACGCCTTCTACTGTATATATTATTCTCACCTAATGTTTAGAAATGGAAAGCTGCCTGGTAGTAGAGTCCTTCATGAATGCTAAATACTACCTCGTTCCCTCTCTCTCTCTCTCTCTCTCAAAAATCTGCCCCAAAATCGTTTGAAGGCAGCTAGAAAGAAATTTGTTCATTGCAGTCAAAAGTTGACTCGCCGTCTATCCCGACCTCGTCTGAATGCATGAGGGAGCGTTGCATGATTCAGCCTATTTTCTTTTTCTTCCTTCCCTTTTCTTTTATCCTTTTTTTTTTTTTTGTCACACCCAGGAAACATTGGGGATATATACCACTTCTCTCTCTCTCTCTCTCTCTCTCTCTCTCTCTCTCTCTCTCCCGGGGCAATTATATGGTGGTGGTGGGGGACTCGTTACCGCTTCACCAGTCCAATATTCCGGCACAAACGAGCCAGTACCAGAATTTTCAGAGGTTATATTTCCTGGTTCAGTTTACTGGGACAAGCAGGTTTAGGGCTCAATTGACTCGATTATTTGAAGCTTCGAGGCACTGTAGATTTTCACTGATCCCCCAGGCATCTCTCTCTCTCTCTCTCTCTCTCTCTCTCTCTCTCTCTCTCTCTCACTCATGTGTTCCTTCTTCACACTTGCCGATTCAAACACTTATTGATCCTTTCTCTATTGATTTTGTTTTTCTATGATTTACTTTCTAAGGAATTTGAACTTTCGAAAATTTGTTGGTTAATCTACTGCAATTTTTGAAGGCTGTAGAAGTTTTTTTTTTTTTTTTATATTCAACAGTACTGCTTGGGTGTTTGAAATTTTAGGGCTGACTTGCTTCATAATACTCCGTCTTAAATGAATGTGGGATAATTTTCCCTATTTTGTGAAGGTCATTCCTGTATTGGTTAAGCCTTTCAGTGTGTGTGTGTGTGTGTGTGTGTGTGTGTGTGTGTGTGTGTGTGTGTGAAAGAAAGAGAGAGAGAGAGAGAGAGAGTTTTTCACGTGGTCTTTGATAATGTAGATAAACTGAGTCATAGAAAGTGAAGACAGAGACAGAAGGATACACACACACACACACACACACACACACACACACACACACATGTTCTGGTGCCAGTACTGTTTCCCATGACTAGTTAGCTTCACACTATTGTTGCATTTACATATAAAGTTGTTTATTCATAATTAACAATATACAACAAAGTGTGAATGATAAACAAACAAACGCCATTTCACTGTAAAGTGTGGCTTGGGATAGGATGTGCAATCAGACATCTTTTAATCAAAACCTAGAGTAAAGGGAAGGCGATAGAGAAATATGAATTGTATATATGTTTAAGTCTTGGGGGAAATATTTACCTTGTTGGTATACCTTTATGTAATCAATATTATTTTATTGAGGTGTATAATGTACATGATATAGTTATGATGCTTCTATTCATGTATAAATCCCAGTTGTCTGTGGAGGTTTAGCACCTCTGATTTAGCTGACTCAGCGCCACACCCAGAGGGGATGGCGGCGGCTAGAGAGAACGCATTTATCATTCAAACGAGAGGGACGTGTAACTCTGAGCTCTCTCAGTGTCGCAGTTGTATCCTTCTGTGGCCAATAAAGAGAGATTTAATCTGCTCAGTTTCAGTTCACCTGCACACGCTACCTCTACATTCCTTCAACAGGATTCTGCACCGATTCCCACTATCACCAGTGTGTGAGAACACGTTTTGGTGGAGTGTGTCAGCCGGAAGTGACTTTGACCAGAAGCAACGTTACCTTGCTTATCAACTGTGAGGTCACGACTCATCTGATATATATAAACTGGTGATCAGCTGTAGGGTTCCAAGCTGATATATTAGTGGCTAGTTGAGGAATCCATACAGCCGAAACATATTTTTGGTGGTTGCAGTGGCGGGATTCCTGCTTGCTTTGTTACACATTTTTGGTGGCAGCGGTGGAACGAACACACATAACTTGGTGTTCAGTGAGGATACGACAACTAAAGGGATTTGTGTAGTGAAAAATCCTTGAAAAATCCTTGCAACTGCTCGTGATCCTGCAGGTGGAACAGAAAAATCTTACTCTCCTATTGCAAAGGGACTAATTGTGTAGTGAGTAAGTAGAGCAGATATCAGAGTAAATCTCGTTCTCTCTCCATCTCTGCCTGGCGAGACATCTCTACCTTCAAGCGCGAACTGGCAACTATCTCGCTCTCGTACCGAGGCCAGTGAGGTGAGGGGTTGGATCGTCTAGACACATCTAGCAACTCTGGAGGCAGGGGTGCGGCAGGGTGGTGTGTGGCTGTATGTAGTGTGGTGCCTCGCAACTTGCAAGACTGGTCTGGCAGTCTCCCTAGGACCAGCGTTGGGGGTGGATCGTTGTGTGGTTGGCGGGGAAACTTAACGAAGTGTGAAGACTTGCAGTACGAATCTACCGGGAACTTCAGCATCATATGACACCTAGGTAGTGTACTGTACATGCACAGTGAACCTTCAGACACACTTTTTAAGCAGCACGTTAGTTAGATAATGTGTGAAAAGAAAAATGAAGGTTTCTCAGTTTCTCCTCAATACATACATTTTCTGTACGTCTTGTCTGCGTCCCATTCTCTATTGCTAAAAGCCATAACTAATCTATTTGTGTCAGTTTAATTTTTCCTGTGATTGGGAAAGGAATAAATTCTGACAAGGTAAGATGGATACAGTGAAGAAGTGGGGACAAATTAAGGGGATATTCAGACAAACCAACCATGACGGAAGAAGAGTCTAGTGAATTAGACTCTGAATTTTGTGAGTATATTGAGACTTGGACTGAGACTTTGGTTACGAGTATTCAAACTCTACAGTGAAGGATATCTTGGGCTGAAGATTGTCAGGACACCTCTGAGGAACTGGATAGTGGGGACTTAAACACTTTACATTTGCGTTCTGGTCGTTCTTATTCAACAGTTCCTGAAAGTTCAGTTAGGTCCAAAATGGCTACTAGTCTTGCTAATAAGGGTAGGCTACTCCTAGCGAAGA
This sequence comes from Coenobita brevimanus, assembly GCF_032717465.1. Taxonomy (NCBI): domain Eukaryota; kingdom Metazoa; phylum Arthropoda; class Malacostraca; order Decapoda; family Coenobitidae; genus Coenobita; species Coenobita brevimanus. Next base: position 2,957,208 of record NC_137042.1, read on the forward strand.
GACTGTGGATGTTGAACAGGCTACAACAGCACCCTTGGCCTTTCAACCAGATACTCAAGGTCCAATAATCTCTGAATGCAACCACTCACATACCCACTTACACCTCAGGCATGGTCAGTTCACCATTAACCTTCGGACGGCAAGGACAAGACCATTTATTTTCTAATGTTTCTTATGCTAATCCATGGGGCGTGAATACTAACAGTATTGACATGCGAAACAAAACTTCTTTCCTGAGACAGAGGACGTAACACTACATGTGCCTCACAAAACCAGTTCCTTACGGTAAAGGGTTACTATACTGCACCCGATTATTGTGAGTTACACAGTAAAGAGATAGCAATTCTACCTAACAAGCACCATCTAGCCTTGTCAGTGAACTTCTCATCCCAGTTACGACCCTTTTTACCTTCATTCAGTGTTTCTACCTTGAATGTAAACAGGCTGTCTCATGTGTTCAAAGAGATACAGTTCCTCACCCACCTGAACAAGATTGATTTAGAACCATATGTACTGTCCTATCTCCCTTGATACCTTTCTCCTTCCTATTTTGGTCCTGGCGTTGGTCTTCTACTTGTTGTGGTCTTGTCCTGTGTTTGTTTTTGGGGCTAGTATCTACGAGGCCGAATGAGAAACCCACAGAAACCAGGGATCCGTACTCACGGATTGCAAGTGGACATGGCTGAATAGTTAGCTACCCTATACATTGGTTAGGCTACACAGTAGTTAGGACAACAATGTCAACGGGGACGTCGAAAGGTGTGGCCGAGCGATGTTCTGGTGCCAATATTGTTTCTCATGACTAGTTAGTTTCACACTATTGTTGCATTTACATATAAAGTTGTTTATTCATAATTAACAATATACAACAAAGTGTGAATGATAAACAAACAAACGCCATTTCACTGTAAAGTGTGGCTTGGGATAGGATGTGCAATCAGACATCTTCTTTTAATCAAAACCTAGAGTAAAGGGAAGGATGGATGTGGAGAGGTTACACTAAAACAACTATGCAAAATTCAGAAGAAAGCTGTTAGAATTATTAATAACCCTGCTACAATGAACTACCTCCCCTACAAGTAAGAAAGAATGTTGCCTCACTTGCATGATTTTACGGATACCTTTATGTCAAATGCTCTGATGAACTTGCATCCATTGTGCCACTTCTCCATGCCTTCCCGCCCTACACGGCCATCTGGTAGCGCTCATGACTTGACTGTCGCCCCGCTATATTGCAGAAATTTTATCTATCAAAATTCTTTTATTCCCCGAATCATATCTTTTTGAAACTCGCCTCCCCAGAATAGTTTCCCTCCAAACTTCAACCTGCAGCATTCCAAGGCCAAACTTATATATATATATATATATATATATATATATATATATATATATATATATATATATATATATATATATATATATATATATATATATAAGGACAACTGTAATCTGATGTAAGGAATATTTGTTTTATTTAATTTTCCTTCCTCTGTTCATCTTTTCTAAAAGCGATGATCTTACTGAGTTTAAGAAAACCCATCCGAAGGCGGCTGGAATGTAATAAAGATGTGCTGTACTGATAATACTCCAACTTGCTCTAAAACTCCCAACCATACTCTCTAGTTGTATCAACACCTCACACACAAAAAATAATATCAAACACGACAAACTGCTGTGGGGAAGATACCAAACCGCAGCATTTATATATTTGAAGTGAGCTACAGAAGGTGAAAATCTGAGCCATCATAGAGTAAAAACAGCATAGTGGAGGAATGCTTGGTGGAGACTGTTCAAACACTGCACTATAATGACCTTCCCCTAATTTGAAGAAGAGCCTAAGACGGACGCAAAAATACACTGAAACATCCTCAAAGTGAACTTGATATTAGTTAGTGTCCGTCTGAATTATAATGTACTGTAGAAACTTTTTATGCTGATTAAAAATGGAGACCATCATTCACTCACTTGATGTAGTGATGCCTACTTCTTCCTTCACCTTTACGGTATTTGTCTGCGTCTGTCCTCTTGTCCTCCCATTTCTCCCATCTTTCCTGTCACTTTTCATTACTCGTGTTTCCTTTTCAGATGGCTTAACACTGATAAGACTAATGGATTCCTGTAAGCCAAGAATCCATTCACAACGCTGGGTGGTAACCAAATAACCAACCCATACATGTTCCCTACGTGTCAACAGGTAGGTTGGCGGAGGGTTAGTGCCCCTCCCCATGTAACAACTAAATAACAAACGGCCACCCCCTGTGGGATTATGGCATCTGGCTCTAGACAGATCATTTTTTAAAGGACTATCAGAGCCTGGTGTTTTTTCTATGTTACAATGTCATGTCGTGTAGTTAGAATGTGATGATAATATTTGCATATTGTGTGTGCTTATTTTACGTGGTATACATGAGTTAGTTTATCACAGTGTTAGTTCTTGATACTACTGTACAATGAGCTCACAATCTAAAACTTAGCTGTAATTGTGTGTGTGTGTGTGTGTGTGTGTGTGTGTGTGTGTGTGTGTGTGTGTGTGTGTGTTATTTTCTACATATTTTGTGTTTTGTTCATTTAGAGTGATGAAACCTGAAATACCGGCCAGGTAATACACTACGCTTTACAAGAGAGGTATGTCAGGTTAAAGCAGCAACTAAGCAGCATTTAATATCATACAGATATACCAGTGTTGTATTCAGTACTGGTATAATTTAACACCTTTACCACCTTGTATGTTAAATTTAATATCCTTTAATATTCCATACACGACCACAATGAAAGGGACCAAGGGACTTTGCTGTCTAATTTTGCTGCCTAATGTGCTGTCTAATTTGCTGTCGAATTTGCTGTCTAATTTACTGTCTAACTTTGCTGTTTAATGTGCTGTCTAAATTTGCCCTCTAATTTGGAGTCTAATTTTGCTACTTACTTTGCTGTTTAATCTTCACCCATTAACAGGTTTCTTATTGGTCAAAAGTGCCTTATTTCAGTGTCATAAAGGTTCCCTTAGCGGTTTATTTTGCCGGCTTCGGAGCATCTCTCCCTTGGCGGTTTATTTGAGGGCTTCGTAGCATCTCTCCCTTGGCGGTTTATTTGAGGGCTTCGTAGCATCACTCCCTTAGCAGTTTATTTTGCGGGCTTCGTAGCATCTCTCCCTTAGCGGTTTGTTTTGCTGGCTTCGTAGCATCTCTCCCTTAGCGGTTTATTTTTCCAGGCTTCGTAACATCTCTCCCTTGCCGAGTTATTTTGCAAGATTCGAAAGTTTTTTCCTTTAGTGATTATATTTAATTATATTTTACACCTTATCAATGCATGTTTGTCTTTGATTTAATACCGACCTATTCTTCATCCATTAATACAGAGATAATGAAGTGTAATGTGTAGCATAAGTAACTATGGAAGTGGTGTTAGGAATTTACATAGGCACTGGGAACACGATCTTTACGTTTGGTAGTTTCATGGATGTGAGTGTTCAGTCTGTCTGTCTCTCTGACTCTTTCTCTGTCAGTCTTTCTGTCTGTCTGTCTGTCTGTCTCTCTGTTTGTCTGCCTCTGTGTGTGTGTGTGTGTGTGTGTGTGTGTGTGTGTGTGTGTGTGTGTGTGTGTGTGTGTGTGTGTGTGTGTGTGCATTGTTTCATGGATGCGAGTACTTAGGGGCGGCGGTACCGTAATTTAAACTCTCTCTCTCTCTCTCTCTCTCGGTCAGGTTTTGATAAAGTACACTGGTACTGTAATTTATAACACACGCCATCAAGTACTGTGCTTCCAGATCTAGTCTATATGAGAACACAATATGCTTTTCCTATACAATATGCAACATAGTTTTAATGCAATAGTCTGAATTGCAAAGCGTAATTTAAATTTGACGTTGTATTAGGATATACTGCACTGAAAACTATACCTTCCTTTTAGACAATGAAGATTATTATTATTATTATTATTATTATTATTATTATTATTATTGTTGTTGTTGTTGTTGTTCTTGTTATTTTGCTCAAACTTGGCCCAGATTTTCGTCCATTTGCTGTTCATTTCTCGTATCTCAGTGGCAGAAAAGGACCGTGCTACGGCTCTATATGTTTCTCACAGCACTTCTTCGTGACTGGCATCAATAGTCTAGTGTTTATTGTTACAACTCAGCATTCTAGGTGGAGAGATGTCAATTTTAGGCCACGTTAGAGTAAAATGGGTATAGTAACAAATAGGGGAGGCGGTGGTGTATTGGTTAGCTTATTCATCCTACAACCAAAAAGAACTCGAGGGCGATTCCTGGACCGGTTGGACTCGTGGATAAAGTTCGTCTCCCCCTCAGTCCCTGCTCACTAGTATTACATTTGGGGACGTGGATGGAATTTCGTCAGTTGCGTATCTAACCGAGGGAAATATGTCTTGGTAAAATCTGATTGTATTGCCATGACAATTATCGTGTCGTTGGAATGCATTCATCCTGATTCTCTCTCTCTCTCTCTCTCTGAATATACTTTCCTCACAACAGTCTACTTCATCCCCTATATTTGCAGGAAAGGGCCCGTATTCTTGTCGGTTAAGGAAGCTCCTAACACATTATCTGAAGTAATTTATATTGATTACACTATACTGCCCAACTCTGTGTTATATCGGACCTTCAAACATTGCCATACTCTGCATAAATAACGTACAAGAGGATATTAACCAACCATATCTGAAAATAAATCGCTAAGGAAGAGGTGCTAGGGAGCCTCCTTATGCAACGAGAATGTGGGTCAGTCTCCAGTTTCTAGGGCCAGTATTCTCACCGGTTAAGGAAGTTCCCTAACACCTCTTCCTTAGCGATTTATTATTGGACATGGCTGGTGAATATCAATAGATATGTGATTTATACTGAAAATTTTGATATTGGATAGGCTTAAGTGATACAGAAGAGGATAGTAATGAGTAATAAGCCAAATAAATCGGTTAGGAGGATGTGTTAGGGAGCCTCCATAACCAAAGAAAATACGGACCTGAAATCGGTTTAACTTAGAACGTGATCCCTATTTTGCCCTTGTTATGATTCTATTACTGATATCTTACTTGGCAGCCAAAATTAAGCTTCAAATCACCATTCACCTTTCAATGTATTTTTTATGTTTTCTATGCATGCACCTGGTCTCTGTTTGTAGCTGCCCACGTCGGTAACATTTCATATCCAACTAGTCATCTGAGCGACGTGGTTTAGTTTGCTCCATCAAGGGAAAATGTGGATGAAGGTCCAAGAATGTTACGGTACTCGTATTTTGTCTGGGGGCTACTGGAAGGAATATTTTGGGAACCTCTACCCTACACCAAGCATCTCTGTCTGTCTGTCTGTCTGTCTCTATCTATCTATCTATCTATCAGTTTAAGAATATCAGTCAGCAGGGGAAAGCAAAAAAGAAGTGAAAAACTAGGATAAATTCTTAGCGTTGATATGAAGTGAATGGCCACACCTCAGCTCCGCCACCAATTACATTTTGGAAAGGTGGAGGGGGAAGGTTTGGTCTGAGCAGGAGGTGGGAGTTACGGCCGTCGTTGGACTTAATGAACGGGCTGGCCTCACCGCCCTAAGTGGCTGTCAGTGACCTAGTGCACCAGCAAGGGGAGGGGATCGGGCTGAAGGCGCACCTAAAGACACGACTGACACAAATTCTTCAACATATTATTTTTCCTGCTTTGTTCTTGCCATCTCCACGCGCGCGCGCACACACACACACACACACACACACACACACACACACACACACACACACAAAAATACAAGGGATGTCCTTTTATTGCCTCCGTCATGTCACTACTCTCGTAATCTCATTTATTAGTACTAACAACAAAATGATAGAGTGAGTGCTGACACGCTGGGGTCTCGAAGATGAAGCCCCGTATGATCCTTGCCGTGTACAGTGGACTGTTAGTTATGAGCTGGTATCAGTTTTCATACTCATTCTGTTTGACAGTGTGAGCCTATTTACGGGAGATAGTAATGTGCATGTAAATCCTTTAACATAATTTTTCCTCATTCCTCCTTCCCTCTCCTCCCTCCATCCTTCCCTCTCTGTCTTTCTTTCAGTCTGTCTGTCTGTCTATCTATCTGTCTCTCTCTAAAAAAAAAAAAAATCTCAAATTAAATATATGGGTGAACAGAGAGAGGGCAGGACGGAGAGGGAGGAGGCGGTCGTTGATTGGCTGGCAAGATGTGACGTACTTATGCCGTCACAGGAAGATTCTTGAGTTTGTTTGTTTTTTTTCTTTTGTGTGGTCAGTATGGCTTTCAAGTTGACCTAAGCTTGTCGATCACTAGGAGCGGTAATCCGGTGCGGTTAGGAAGCTGATTGACCAGAAAAAAAAAAAAAAAACGCACCTTTAATTTAGTGTCTCATTCCTGAGTAATTTCTTGATGACTTCAGTCGATTTTATTCAGCTTAGGATTGGTTCGCGGTTATTCCCGTTTACTCAGACTTGGCCTAAAATTAGCATCTCTCTCTCTCTCTCTCTGCTAATTCTTTCCTTCCCTCACCTTCCCCCATACTGCCTCTGTACTTACAATCTGGTCACTTTAACTAGACGTGAAATTACCATCTCTCCATCCGAGTGCTGAGCTGTAGGAAAAGATTAACACTGGAATATGATGCGAGTCACGAAGAAGTGCCATGAAAGGATAGACTACTATACTCTCCGTATTCTAACTTGGGCCTTCTAACTTGGGCCAGATTTTCGTCCTTTTCCAGCTTATAGCTCATAGCTTAGTGGTAGAAAAAGACAATACTACAGCTCTACATCTTTCCCATAGCACTTCATCGTGACTAGCATCATACTTTAATGTTACTTTATTGCTACAACTCGGAATTAAAGGTGGAGAGATGGTAATTTTAGCTCAAGTTAGTGCAAAAAAGGTTTAGTTACAACGAAATGCTAAGGAAAGGATGTAGGGCAGTAGTATTGTGAGTGTATGTGTGTGTGTGTGTGTGTGTGTGTGTGTGTGTGTGTGTGTGTGTGTGTGTGTGTGTGTGTGTGTGTGTGTGTGTGTGTGTTTACTACTGAGCTACGCGAAATAAGCTGCACAAGGACGAAAATCCGGTCTACCTTAGGGTAAAAATAACAGTGTAGTGTGTGGGTTTAAGGCGACTTTGTTTAAATCCTTCATCTTTCACTAATCACTCCACCATTACGTTGTGTCAGTAATACAAGTAATGCGATAGTCAGTATCCTACTTTACCATGAGGGAGGGAGGTAGCATGACCATACTTCCCCTGGACTCAAAATGACCAACAAAGTATTAGGTTCTCACAGTGTTTGCCCCTCGAATGGTATTTTGTGTGTGTGTGTGTGTGTGTGTGTGTGTGTGTGTGTGTGTGTGTGTGTGTGTGTGTGTGTGTGTGTGTGTGTGTGTGTGTGTGTGTGTGTGATCATATTATGTACTGACAGTCCACTGTATACAAGGGGACGAAGAAGAAAATATACCTAATGGGAGGAACACTAAGAAACTAATTTAAGTTAAACTGTTTTTCTCATATGCCATACTAAAAGATATACTTAGAGCCCTGGCTAACATATGGAGGGGCGAGGAACCATATGGGGAGAGGAGGTTAGGGACGGGGATGGAGGGGGAAGATAAATGTGAAGGAAAGAGGCGGAAAATGGACTTGACTATGAGGCACTCCCAGTAGAAAAGTCTGGAGCCATCAACGTAAGTAGTGAGGGGAGGGAGCGAGGCTAGGCTTAACCCTCCGATTGCGTGGGAATAATCTGTGTTCTGAGTAAAATCGTCTGTATTGTACTTACCAGGATATAATATCCATCCTTCTTCTTATCTTTTTTTGCAAGTTATTCCGGTGGCATCATTACAGAGATTGTTTTTAACTGTTTTATTGCGTAGGATTTCTCACTACTTAACTAAAATAAAGTAATAGGATTTGCTGCTGCGGTAGTAGTAGTAGTAGTAGTAGTAGTAGTAGTAATTGTTAGTAGTAGTAGAAGTAATTGTAGTAGTAGTAGTAGTCGTCGTCGTCATCGTCGTTGTCGTCGTAGTAGTAGTAGTACTACTACTACTAGTAGTTGCAGTAGTAGTAGCAGCAGCAGCAATACTAGTAGCAGTAAAAGTAATAGTAGTTACAGTCCCAGGCTTATCTGTTTGTGAACCCAATGTACTGCATGCTGAATGCCCTCTCCTGCAGACTACTATCCTCCTTTTGAGGGGATAGGGAGGGAGCTGAGGGGTAATTGTATACTCCATAGGCCAGTTATATCGGTGCCACCACTTGAAGGCGTCCCTCTCCAGGCCCTTGCTTCAACAGGAAAGGCGTTAATTACACAGTACCTTATTACTAGTCATTTTTTTCCAACATAATATCGTCAGTTAATTAGTTCTACATTCAAAGTGAAGGCATAATAGATATATATTTTCAACATTTTAACGGACTAGGAAACCACTGCTGAAAAATATCTAATTTCAACGTGAATAACTTTCGTTCATTTTAACTAGGCTTCGTTCTTTTCCAGCTCATTTCCAGCAGCTCAGTGACGATGTAAGACAACACCGTGGCTCAGCTTCTTCCCATGGCACATCTTCGTGACTAGCATCGTATTCCAGTGTTAATTTACTCCTACAGTTCAGGATGGAGAGATGGTAATTTAACGCCATGTTAAAGTGACCAGAGCATTAATGCTAAAATGATTGCGGCAGGGGGAGGGTTACGTACAGAATTGATTTGAGAGAGAAAGAGAGAGAGAGAGAGAGAGAGAGAGAGAGAGAGAGATAGGCTGGGAAGTATAGGGAGCAACACACTGGCAAAGGACGCAAAAAACTTGGATAAATATGTATGGGGATGCAAATGACGAGGGTGACGTCCACTAATCCCCGGAATGACCTCACTTCGGGGGTATTAGGAAACTCTCTCTCTCTCTCTCTCGGATTTGGATGGATCATTTGGCCAGTGAGGTAAAGCTGACAATTTTGAACGTTTGAATGATGAGGGAGTGTATGTGCTGCTCATATCAGTATTGTTATCTTATAATGCTGCTATTATTATTATTATTATTATTATTATTATTATTATTATTATTATTACTATTAGTTTCAACCTACTACATGGGTGAAGCCTTTTTTTTTTTTTTTTTTTTTTTTTGCTTGTATTATTATCATTCCCGCCTCAGAGTCTCGCGACGATTCCAGGTGAACGGGAGGCTGTGGTAGGATTCTGAAGGGCCCAGGTTATGTTTCCTGGTATGGGCCACTGCTGACAGAAAAAATCCAAATCTTTTACGCGCAGTGGAAGAGCATGTCAGAAAATGTCATATCAGAATTATGTTGTGAACGAGATAAGTTGGTCGGGTCTACTGGAGATATCAGTACGACCTGCGCAAGGAATCTGAAGGGTGAACTTGGACCATTTCCACTAAATTACCACAAAATGTACCCTAGCATGACCTGTGAACAGTACTGAGGTGTCCTGTTCATTTCTCAGTGACCGTTAGTCAAGGACCTCCATCCGGAACAGTAGGTGGAGACTAGTGACTGTCTGCAGGACAGTTGCAGAGTTCTAGTCATTATTACTACTCCTACTGTGCTATTATTATTATTATTATTATTATTATTATTATTATTATCAATTCTATTATTATCATTATTATTACTTTGCTATCGCACAATATTTCTATATAACAGGAATCCAAAGTAATGAGGGAGGTAGGGAAGGCCTCATTAGACCTGTCAAGCCATGTTATATATTTATTGCAGTAATTTAAAATACTGACTTACTTGGATTGAATGGATGAACAGATTTGCTCTTCAGTATCGAAAAACACAATGATGGAGCCGCAAACAAAGGATGGAAAGTTTGGGTGATTATAATAAAAACTGCTACTACTGCTACTACTACTACTACTACTACTACTAATAATAATAATAATGACAAAAACATTCGGGAGCCGAATGCTAATCGCCGGTCAGACTATGCTGAAGGTTTCATGTTGATAGCTCAAACCGTTCATAATATATAATGATCATAAAGGCTGGCGATAAAAACTAGTTGACCTTTGGCAGCCATTTTGTGGACCTTGACCTTGACCCCGAGTGCTCATTATCGAACTCGTCCAAGATTTTGCCCATACCTTGATACCCTGAAGGTTTCATGTTGATAGCTCAAGCCGTTCATGTGATATAATGGTAACACACACACACACACACACACACACACACACACACACACACACACACACACACACACACACACACAAAAATTGCAAAATGGATACATACTTTAGCAAAACAAATTTGGAAAAGAAAAGGGATAAAAGTAAAAAGCAAAATGACGATTTCTACCAAGAACTGGTTGAAGTGGAGACTCACAATAGGCTGGTTGAACGTGTACACAAACTAGAAATGGCTTTCAATAATGAAATTGATGAAATAAAGAAGCAGATGCACTTGCAAAAGGAAGAGATAGAAAAACTAGGAAGGGAGGCCAATAAGAAAGACACAACCATCAGTGAACTAACAGTGGAATTGAGTACGCTTAGGAAGAAAGTGAGTGAAATGGCAAGTACAGTAGTCAATCACGAGAGTGTTATGGAAGAGTTCAAAAATGACACAGAGACAATTAGGCAAGCAAGCAGTCTTATGGACCAGAGCAGTGATATTGAGGAGAAGATAACTCAGGTGATTGAAGCTGTGCAAAGCTACAAAAATGATGTAGAAACCACGTATGCTGAAATGGTGAAAGTAAAAAAAGACTTAGAAATAAGGGTGGAGGAAAAAAGTATTAAAAAGGAAGCGAAAAGAATAATCCAAAACAATCCAAAGATAGTCAGAGATTCAGTAGAGATAAACAAATCTATAGTAATCACTGGTATAGAAGAGGAAGAAGTAAAAAACAAGATCACAAGAGACAAAAAGGAGATGGCAAATGTAATGAGCTTACTGAAAGAAAAGTATCAGAGGAAATCTGTAGTAAAGACATAGAGGAACACAAAAGGTTAAGGAAATACGAGAAAAGCAAGACAAGACCTCTAAAGGTGACTTTCCAGAGTGTAAACACTGTGGAAGAGATACTAAAAAATGCAAAGAATCTTATGGAAAAAGAGGAGTTCAAAAATGTATGGATAAAAAGATGCCTAACACAAGAGGAACTGGAATTACTGAAAGAGAAAAGGGAGGAAGCAAAAACAAAAAATGAGGGAAGATCAGAAGAGGAGAAGAAGAAATTTTTTTTTACAAAGTAATAGGATTGCAGGTACGAAAGTGGTACACAAACAGAATGGAAGAAAAAGGAGGAAGGTAGTAGAACCATGTCATGACAAGTATATAAACAAAATGATAAAGTTGATGTACTCAAATGTGGATGGAATGGTATCAAAATTACTAGAGATGAATGATTATGTCAGAGAAAATGAACCACAAATAATATGCCTAACTGAAACAAAATTATCATCAAGGATATCCAATGACATACTAAACTCAGAAGAATACAATATATGAAGAAGAGACAGAAATTTAAAAAAAGGAGGAGGAATTATAATATTAACTAAGAAAAATCTAAAAGTCAAGGAAATAAACCTAGATATACCATCACAAGTAGAACTGATTGCAGTAGAGATCAACACATCTGAAGGTAAAGTAATTGTAGCCAATTTGTACATGCCACCCAGATCAAACACATGGGAAAGAGACGAATATGAGGACCTGGCAGAGAGTACAATTCAAAGTATAAGATCATTACTACATAAAATGGAAGAGAAATCGGAAAGAATTATACTAACTGGGGACTTCAATACAAATATAAATTGGAATACTCTAGATATAATTAGCCAAGAAAGCTGTTGGGACCAAAAGCTCCTGGATCTAGTACAATAGTTTTTCCTAACACAACATGTGAGGGAAACCACCATAAAAAGAAGACATGATGTACTTCAGTGCTAGATCTAATATTTACTAGGCAAGAAAATGATATTGACAGTTTAATATATCACCCTCCACTCGGCAAAAGCGATCATGCAGTACTAAATTATAACTTCAGGATAGCATATGACATAGTAAACAGCAATGGCAGTTACAAAAAGAGCCTAAACTATAAAAAGGGAAATTATCAAGACCTAAAGAAGTATTTCTTAGAAGCTGATTGGGAAAATGAGCTTAGAGGACAAGATTTAAATGCTGTATATAAAAAATTCTGTGAATTTTATGAAATAGGAGTCCAGAACTACATCCCACAGCACAAAGAAGCAGATAAGAAAATACAGAAATGGTTCAATACAGAATGTAAAAAATCAAAAGAAAGAAGAGATTTGCTGTGGAATAGATACAGAAGACACAATAGTGAAAGGGCGTATAATAATTACAAATAGGCAAGAAACGACTATACAAGAATAAGGAGGGAAGCCCAAAAACAGTTTGAGGAGGATATAATAAATAAAAGTAGTGATCAACCAAAGCTGTTTTACAGCTATATCAGAAGCAAAGCCAAAGTAAAAGATATAATACAATCCATTACGGACGAGGGAATCACTTATACACAAGAGAAAGATATTTGTGAAGCACTAAATAAGAATTTCCAATTAGTTTTTACAGAAGAAAAAAATTTGAGAGGGACTATGTGGAACACGCATGTCCACACATACTACCAGATATACAAATAGCAGAAAAAGTAATACAGGAGGAGTTAAGTAGATTAGACAGAGGAAAAGCAAGTGGTCCTGATGAAATTTCATGTTGGGTATTACGAGAATGTGCAAAGGAGTTAAGTAAACCATTATTTTTAATTTTCAAGAAATCCTTGAGTCAAGGTAAACTACCTGATATTTGGAAAAAAGCAAATATTGTCCCCTTATTCAAGAAAGGAAATAGACAAAATCCACTCAACTACCGACCAGTATCACTGACCAGTGTTGTAAGCAAGGTATTAGAAAAGCTTATAAGAAAAGCTTGGGTAAATCATCTAGAAGAACACAGTATGATAACAGAAAGACAGTTTGGTTTCAGAAAAGGAAAATCATGTGTTACTAATCTGTTGAGCTACTATGATAGAGTAACAAACACAATACAGGAAAGGGAAGGATGGGTGGACAGTATCTATCTAGATTTCAAGAAAGCTTTTGACACAGTACCACACCAAAGACGTTTATGGAAACTGTACCATCAAGGAGGAATTCGAGGCAAACTGTTTTGTTGGATGCAAGACTTTCTCATAAAAAGAGAAATGAGGACAGTACTAAGAGGAAACTACTCATCATGGAAAGAAGTGACTAGTGGAGTACCACAGGGTTCAGTGCTGGCACCAATCATGTTTTTAGTGTATATAAATGATATAAACAGTAACACTGGAAATGAGAGCTATCTGAATATGTTTGCAGATGATGAAAAAATACAAAGGAGAATTACTAGCACAGACTCTTGTAGGGAGCTACAAGAAGAATTAAATAAACTTCATGAATGGAGTAGTACATGGCAAATGGAATTCAATGTGCACAAGTGTCATGTAATCAAATTTGGTAAAAGTGGAAAAAGACCTGATTGGGATTATAAGTTAGGAAATAAAACCCTATACACATCAGAAAGAGAGAAAGACCTAGGTGTGATTATCAATAACAGACTATCTCCGGCTGACTACATCAGCGAGAAGGTACGGAACATGTATACACTGCTTGCAAATATGAGAATAGCATTCACATACATAAATGAAGACATGTTAAGAAGGATAATAACATCATTCATTAGACCAACACTGAAATATGCATCAGTAGTCTGGAGTCCTCATCTCAAAAAGCACATAGACAAGATTGAAAAAGTTCAAAGGGCCGCTACAAGATGGATACCAAACTTAAGGGACCTAAGCTACGATGAAAGACTAAATAAACTGAATCTACCAACACTACAGGAGAGAAGGAAAAGAGGTGACATGATAATGCTATATAAGTGCATATCAGGGAAGGAGAAAATAGACATAAATGATTACTTAACATATGGAGAAGCATCAGCAAGAGGACACTGCAAAAAACTGCATAAGAAGAGAGGTGATAAAGACGTAAGGAAATTCAGTTTCCCAAACAGAGCAATTGATCAATGGAATGCACTACCGAATGAAATAGTGTGTGCCAAAACAATTCACAAATTTAAGGATATGTACGATAAATATGGTTTAAGACACGGGACAGTACGAGCTTGACTCATTCCTGTAAAGATACAATTAGGTAAGAACAATTAGGTAAGAACACACACACACACACACACACACACACACACACACACACACACACACACACACACACACACACACACACACACACACACACACACACACACACACATCGACAGAAACACAGAGGCAGGCAAAAACATTATCTCTCTGCCTTCTAAAGGCGGGCGATAATGATAATGATAATAATAATAATAATAATGATAATCTATCTATCTATCTACCTATACCCCGACGCTCTAATCCCGGAAAGGGTGGCCGCAGACAAAACTCCTCCAAGTCGCTCTGTCACCCACCATTTGACTACCCTCCCCCCAACTCACCCCCCCTCCCTCATATACCTCTCAACTCCATCCCTCCACCTCATCCTCGGTCTACCTCTCCCTCTCCCTCCCTCCACCTCACCTACATACACCCTCTTAGTCAGTCTTTCATTCTCCATTCTCTTCACATGTCCAAACCACCTTAGTGTATTTCTCCTAATCTTCTCAACCACATCCACATCCACCCCACAGCGTTCCTTCACTTCTTCATTCGTCAACCTGTCCCTCCACGTCTCTCCACATGCTCCTCTCAAGTAACTCATTTCCACTGCTCTCACTCTTGACTTGTTCCCCTCTTGCAAGGTCCATGCCTCGCTTCCATACGTCAGGGTAGGGATCACAATACTATCATGCAGTGACTTCTTAACTTCCATACTCACCTCCCTATTTCTCATCACTGCTTTCAGTGTACCAACAATATTCCTTCCCTGCTGTACCCTTTCACGCACTTCATCCCCCAAAGTTCCATCCTTAATCATCACACTACCCAAGTACTTGAATGCACTCACATTCTCCATATCCTCACCATCCAACCTCACTGCACACTCTGTGACTTCATTCCTCTCAAACATCATAACTTTACTTTTGTTTACATTAACTTTCAGCTTCCTCCTCCTACACACTGTCCCAAATTCATTCACCAAACCTTGCAACTCCCATTCATCTTCACTCAACAGTACTGTATCATCAGCAAACAGCAACACCGGAAGCTTCCAAATCTCACCCTCATTCATTAGAGCCACCCCCACATCCACTGCCCTACCCTGCACCTCCTTTACAACCCCATCCATGTATATATTAAACAGCCATGGAGACATCACACAACCCTGTTTCAGTCCCACATTGAGATCAAACAACTCACTCAGCTCACCATCCACTCGCACCATAACCCTAGCTCCCTCGTACATACTCTTCACAGCACTGAACAATTTCCCCTCTACTCCATATATTCTTAATACCTTCCACATACCTTGCCTATCTATTCTGTCATAAGCTTTCTCCAAGTCCATGAAGGCAGCATACACTTTCCTTCCCTTCTCTAGATACTTCTCCACTAAACATCTTAGAACAAATATCTGATCTACACACCCTTTTCCCTTCCTAAATCCCCCTTGTTCTTCTCCAACTAGCTCCTCTGTCATATGCCTAACCCTATCAATGAGTATTCTACCATATATTTTACCAGTCACACTAAGTAGGCAAATACCCCTATGGTTACCACATACTTGTCTCTCTCCTTCCCTTTTTCTTTGTATAAAGGAACAGTTATACCTGATTTCCAGTCCTCTGGAACCCTTCCCTCATCCCAAGCCAATCTACACAACTTCCATATCCACTCCACAACAATCTCACCCCCATACCTAAGCATTTCATGACACACTCCATCAATTCCTGGGGCCTTTCCCAACTTAATATTCTTCATCGCTTCCACTACTTCCGCCCTACTGATCTCTTCTTCCCTCCTCTCATCTCTTCTTCTCCCAGCCGTTCCCCAACCACTTATACTCGCACTGCTCTCACTCTCTGCATTCAACAAATCCTCAAAGTGCTCCTTCCATCTCCTCAGTTTCTCTCTCTTCTCCACCAACAATCTATTATTCCTATCTTTCACTCCCCTACTATTTCCCCTTTCACACTGCCTTACTTTCTTTACCTCCTTCCAAAACAATTTCTTACTCTCCCTCCATTTCACACTCAGATTCCTCCCAAACTCCTCATCCACTTTCTTTTTACTCTCCTTCACCAGTCTCTTCACCTCCCTTCTCCTCTCACATATACCTCTCTCTTCTCTCTCTCATCTTCTCCCCTACCTCTACTCGCTAACCATTCACTATATGCCTTCTTCTTTTGTTCCACAGCTCGTTTCACCTCATCATTCCACCATGCTGTCCCTTGCACACCCTTGCATCTCCTCCTCACTCCACAAACCGCCTCACACGCTGCACCTATCTCTTCCATGAATATCTTACATACGTCTTCCACCCCTTCCATCTGCTCTAGCTCATACCTTCCCAGTCTTTCTTCCACTATGCTCTTATACTCTGTCATTTTCTCACTGTCTTGCAATTTCTCCACTCTTCTCACAGGAGTTGCTTCCTCCTGTCTTCCCCTTCGTCTCCTCAACCAATTTCTTTGCACCTTTACGTTGGCCATCACTAAGTGATGGTCCGAGACTCCATTCCCCCACCTTCTCCACACTCTTGCATCCAACACTTGTCTTCTCATTCGCTCATCCACACAAACGTAGTCTATCACTGCCTTTCATTCAACAAGTTCACCATCCATCCTCCTCATTACTCTCCATGTATACCCGTGGATCATCTTATGCCGAAAGTAGGTGTTGGCAATTGCCAACCCCTTACAAGCACAGATGTCCACCAAAGCACTTCCATTCCCATCTACGTCAGCTGGCACACCCCACTGACCAGCCACTCCATCCACTCGTACATTCCCAACTTTGCCATTCATGTCTCCAATCAACAGCACTCTCTCGCTCCTCTCAAACTTGTCCATACACACTTGTACACTCGCCCAAAACTCATCTTTTACTCTTGCCACTCGATCCTCTGTCAGGGCATACACACATACAATCGCCCACGCTTGTATACCTACTTTCATCCTCACCCATACAATCCTTGCACCCACTGTTCCATACTCTCTTATATTCTCCTTCCACTTCTTGCTTATCATCAGACATACTCCCTCTCTTGCCCTCTCATTCTCATTAACTCCCTCACATATACCTAAACCTCCCATTCTCTCACCGTTTCACCTTACCATTTAGTTTCAGTCAATCCACATATATCCACTTTTGCATCCTCAAGCACCTGAACAATCTCTCTCTCTTTCACTTCATCATTCACTCCTCTCACGTTCCACGTTCCCACCCTAAGAATGTCCTTCGTCCGTTCCTTAGTCGTCAACGTATGGTCCGTCCGGGTCCAAGGCGCTTTGTTCGCTTTTTTAGTTAGTTCTTTTTACGGGGTGGGGCACTAACCCACCACCAACCCTTTTAGTCGCCTCGTACGATAAGCAGGGATACTGGGGGAGTATTCTTGAAACCCCCCTACCCCAAGGGGGGTAAATGGGGACGCGCAAACACAGAACGTTTTGTAAGTCGCCTTGGAGAATTCTGAAGACAGCTTCCATGCTAATTTCCTTTAACACATTGAACTTCAATATCTTTATGTATAGTACTAATGCAAAGGACACTGAATTAAAAGTGACATAAAACACTCATTTCAAGGTTAAGATGGAATTTGGAAATTTAAAAAATAATAATAATAATGATAATAATAATAATAATAATAATAATGATAATAATAATAATAATAATAACAATCTGTCTATCTATCTATTGCCAGACCCCTCAATCCCGTTCAGGGTGGCCACAAACAAATCGCCTCCACGTCGCCCTGTCCCCCCACCATTTCACTGCCCTACTCCCAACTCACACCCCCCTCTCTCATATACCTCTCCACCCCGTCCCTCCATCTCATCCTCGGCCTCCCCCTCCCTCTCCCCCCCTCCATCTCACTCACATACACTCTCTTCGTCAGTCTTTCACCCTCCATCCTCTCCACATGACCAAACCACCTCAGTGTATTCCTCCTAACACTTCCTATCACATCCATGTCCACACCGCAACGCTGCTTTATATCTTCATTTGTCAGCCTTTCTCTTCATGTGACTCCACAGGCTCCTTTTAAATAACTCATTTCCACTTTTCTCACTCTTGACTTGTGTCCTTCCAACAATGTCCAAGCTTCACTTCCATACGTTAGAGTTGGTATCACAATACTGTCATGTAGTAACTTTTTCACTTCCATGCTCACTTCCCTGATTCTTATCACTGCTTTCAAGGAACCAGCAACCGTTCTTTCCTGCTGTACCCTTTCAAGCACTTCACCCTCCAAACCTCCATCCTTATTCATCACACTACCCAAGTACTAAAACGTACTCTCATTTTCCAATTCCTCACCATCTAAACTTGCTGTACATTCACTGACTTCACCTCTCTCAAAGACCATCACTTTACTCTTCCCTATATTCACCTTTAGATTCAGTTTCTTACACACTCTCCCAAACTCATCCACCAAGCCTTGCAGCTCCCCTTCGTCTTCACTCAACAACACAGTATCATCTGCAAACAACAGTACAGGGAGTTTCCAAACACTACCTTGTCTCACCAGGGCCACTCCAACATCCACTACCCTACCTTGTACCTCTTTTATTACCCCATCCATGTACAGACTGAACAACCATGGAGACATGACACATCCCTGTTTCAAACCAACCTTCAAAGAGAAAAATTCACTCAGTTCACCATCCACACGCACTGCAGCCTTAGCACCATCATACATACTCTTCACAGCATTCAACAACTTCCCATCTACTCCATATATTCTTAACACTTTCCACAATCCTTGTCTATCCACCCTGTCATATGCTTTCCCCAAATCCATGAAAGCCGCATACAACTTCTTTGCCTTCTCTAGAAACTTTCCCACTAAAGATCTAAGAAAGAATATCTGATCTACACAACCTCTTCCCTTCCTAAAGCCTCCCTGTTCTTCTCCAACTGATTCCTCTGTTCTTTCTCTAACTCTGTCAGTATGTATCCTACCATACACTTTTCCTATTACACTAAGAAGACAATGCCCCTATGATTACCACACACTTCTTTTTCCCTTTTCCCATTGTACAGAGGAATAATTATACCTGACTTTCAATCCTCCGGGACTCTACCTTCCTCCCAGGCCAATCTGCACATCTTCCACGTCCATTCTACTACTACTACTACTAATAATAATAATGATAATAATAATATTAATAATAATAATAATAATGATCGTGATGATAATAATAATAATAATAATAATAATAATAGTAATAATAATGATCGTGAAAATGATGATGGTAACAAGAACATTACTACCACCATTACTACTGCTACAACTGCCACTATTATTATTACTACTACTACTACTACTACTACTACTACCACCACCACCACGACCGCCACTAATACTGCCACTACAACTACTACTACTAGTTTTACTACTACTTATACGTCTGCTGTGTTTACAGTCCGGATGATACAACCCGCAAACCAACATTGATAAATATTGTTGACTTAATGTTACTTTCTTCTTTATGTAGAAACTGTAGCATAAAATTTCCTTTCCCTCTTTCCTATGAAAGTTCCACGACTGTTTTGCTATGCTGCATGGTGGTCCTTCTCACTGTTTCCTGTAGGATTCGGGTGGATGCATTGATGGGGGGGAGGGGAGGAAGCCATCCTGCTTTTCTACTCTTGTATTTAACCAACTGAATGGTTTTGTTAGTTATCCTTCTCTATACCAAACCTACGATAAGACCAACAGGTCTGCTGCTGTGTGCTTTCTTTATTTCTCCTTTGTACTACTAACCACGGGTGATAATGATGATGATGATGATGATGATGATGATAATAATAATAATAATAATAATAATAATAATAATAATAACAATTCATCCATCCATTGTCCAATCCTATGTTGCCCCATGAGGAGCGGAGAAGCCCGGGGTTAGGCAAGTTGGTCCTGACATTTAAGATAAGAGTGACCAGCCTCCCTTATCCCTGAGTGGCATTACGTGAGCAATAAACCCCAACCACTCCTTGGATATAAACCTCCACAGGCTCAATCCGATTGCAGCGCCTTCATTACCCACTAAATCACCAGGCGCCATAATTTTGTTGTATGGTTACCACCCAGTATAGTAAATGGTTTCCTGGTATACAGGAAACCATTTGGCCTATCACTCAGTGTAGTCACTCATAGGCAGAAATAAGTGGAAAGAATGAGGGAAAGACAGACAGACAAGGAAGTGTAAAGTCACCCGTAGGCAAAGGGAAGTGGAAAGAATGAACGAAAGAACAAAAGAAGATAAAGGAAGGACAAGAGGAAAGGGCAGCCACCTAAAGCAGCACTACACCGAGTGAGTGGATGATGAGCTTCCCCACCCACCACCATATAATAATAATGATACCAAAATAATAATAATAATAATAATAATAATAATAATAATAATAATAAGGGTAATAAATAAAAATCACTAACATGTGCAAAAAAGCCATTTATGCCAACAAGCACTTAATAATAAGGCAAAAATATCTTCAAACAATATTGATAAATTGAACGGCGAATATTTACTATTACTTCGGAAACGGTCAGTGTCGATATTTTCAACTTCCTTGTAGGCCAAAACTCCCAAGTAAAAGACGGCCCTCAATATGGTGGTGTCAGCAGCAGATGGCCCAGAGAGAGAGAGAGAGAGAGAGAGAGAGAGAGAGAGTACTTTGAGAAGAAGTGGAGGGAATCATCTGAAGAGTCCTTGGATTTAGGAGTAAGATATCAGCTCTTGTGATGTACTTTCAGCATTATTGGTCAATGTTGTACTTCATTCACTTTAACTTGGCACAGATTTTCGTCCTTTGGCTGCTTATTTCATGTAGCTCAGGCAGAAAAAGATAATGCCAAAGTTGTTCATCCTTTCCACAGCACTTCTTCGTGACCAGCACCATATTCTAATGCTAATTTATTGTTACAATTCAGCATTCAAGGCGGAGAGATGGCAATTTTATGCCAAGTTATAGTACCTGTCCCTCCATGTCACTCCACATGCTCCTCTCAAGTAGCTCATTTCCACTGCTCTCACTCTTGATTTGTTCCCCTCTTGCAAGGTCCACGCCTCGCTTCCATACGTCAGGGTAGGGATCACAATACTATCATGCAATGACTTCTTAACTTCCATGCTCACCTCCCTATTTCTCATCACTGCTTTCAGTGAACCAACAACCTTCCTTCCCTGCTGTATCCTTTCACGCACTTCATCCCCCAAAGTTCCATCCTTACTCATCATACTAACCAAGTACTTGAATGCACTCACATTCTCCATATCCTCACCATCCAACCTCACTGTACTTTCTGTGACTTTATTCCTCTCAAACACCATAACTTTACTTTTGTTTACATTAACTTTCAGCTTCCTCCTCCTACACACTGTCCCAGATTCATTCACCAAACCTTGCAACTCCCATTCATCTTCACTCAACAATACTGTATCATCAGCAAACAGCAACACCAGAATCTTCCAAATCTCACCCTCATTCATTAAAGCCACCCCCACATCCACTGCCCTACCTTGCACCTCCTTTACAACCCCATCCATGTGTATATTAAACAGCCATGGAGACATCACACAACCCTGTTTCAGTCCCACATTGAGATCAAAGAACTCACTCGGCTCACCATCCACTCGCACAGTAGCCTTAGCTCCTTCGTACATACTCTTCACAGCACTCAACAATTTCCCTTCCACTCCATATATCCTTAATACCTTCCTCATACCTTGCCTATCTATTCTGTCATAAGCTTTCTCCAAGTCCATGAAGGTAACATACACTTTCTTTCGCTTCTCTAGATATTTCTCCACTAAACATCTTAGAACAAATGTCTGATCTACACACCCTTTTCCCTTCCTAAATCCCCCTTGTTCTCCTCCAACTAGCTCCTCTGTCATATGCCTAACCCTATCAATGAGTATTCTACCATATATTTTACCAGTCACACTAAGAAGGCAAATACCCCTATGGTTACCACATACCTCTCTCTCCCCTTCCCTTTTCCTTTGTATAAAGGAAAAATTATACCTGATTTCCAGTCCCCTGGAACCCTTCCCTCATCCCAAGCCAATCTACACAACTTCCATATCCACTCCACAACAATCTCACCCTCATACCTCAGCATTTCACCACACACTCCATCAATTCCTGGGGCCTTTCCCAACTTGATTTTCTTCATTGTTTCCAATACTTCCGCCCTACTGATCTCTTCCTCCCTCCTCTCATCTCTTCTTCTCCCAGCCATTCCCCAACCACTTATACTCGCACTGCTGCCACTCTCTACATTCAACAAATCCTCAAAGTGCTCCTTCCATCTCCTCAGTTTCTCTCTCTTCTCCACCAACAATCTATTATTCCTATCTTTCACTCCCCTACTATTTCCTCTTTCACACTGCCTTACTTTCTTTACCTCCTTCCAAAACAATTTCTTACTCTCCCTCCATTTCACACTCAGATACCTCCCAAACTCTTCATCCACTTTCTTCTTACTCTCCTTCACCAGTCTCTTCACCTCCCTTCTCCTGCTAACATATACCTTTCTCTTCTCTCTCTCATCTTCTCCCCTACCTCTACTCACTAACCATTCACTATATGCCTTCTTCTTTTGTTCCACAGCTCGTTTCACCTCATCATTCCACCATGCTGTCCCTTGCACACCCTTGCATCTCCTCCTCACTCCACAAACCACCTCACACGCTGCGCCTATCTCTTCTGTAAATATCTTACATACATCTTCCACCCCATCCATCTGCTCTAGCTCATACCTTCCCAGTCTTTCTTCCACTATGCTCTTATACTCTGCCACTTTCTCACTATCTTGCAAAATCTCCACTCTTCTCACAGGAGCTGTTTCCTCCTGTTTTCTCCTCCTTCTCCTCAACCATTTCCTTTGCACCTTTACGTTGGCCATCACTAGGTGATGGTCCGAGACTCCATTCCCCCACCATCTCCACACTCTTGCATCCAACACTTGTCTTCTCATTCGCTCATCCACACACACGTAGTCTATCATTGCCTTTCGTTCAACAAGTTCACCATCCATCCTCTTCATTGCTTTCCATGTATACCGGTGGATCATCATATGCCGAAAGTAGGTGTTGGCTATTGCCAACCCCCTACCAGCACAGATGTCCACCAAAGCACTACCATTCCCATGTACTTCAGCTGGCACCTTCCACTGACCAACCACTCCATCCACTCATACATCCCCAACTTTGCCATTCATGTCTCCAATCAAAAGCACTCTCTCGCTCTTCTCAAATTTGTCGATACATGCTTCTACTCTCGCCCAAAACTCATCTTTCACTCTTGCCACTCGGTCCTCTGTCGGAGGATACACACATACAATCGCCCACGCTTGTATACCTACTTTCATCCTTACCCATACAATCCTTGCACCCACTGTTCCATACTCTCTTATATTCTTCTTCCACTTTTTGCTTATCATCAGACATACTCCCTCTCTTGCCCTCTCATTCTCATTAACTCCCGCACATATACCTAAACCATATTCCCATTCTCTCACCCTTTCACCTCTCTCCATTTTGTTTCAGTCAATCCACATATATACACTTTTGCATCCTCAAGCACCTGAACAATCTCTCTCTATATCACTTTATCATTCACTCCTCTCACATTCCACGTTCCCACCCTCAGAATGTCCTTTGTCCATTCCTTAGTCGTCAACGTATGGTCCGTCCTGGTCCGAGGCACTTTATTCACTTGTTTAGTTAGTTCTTTTTACGGGGTGGGGCACTAACCCACCACCAACCCTTTTAGTCGCCTCGTACGACAAGCAGGGATACTGGGGGAGTATTCTTGAAACCCCTCTACCCCCAGGGGTTGCAATCAATCTGTGATCAAGAACAAGTAAAAAGACACCTTAGATAGCTGCACCCCTCCTCCTGCAATATTATGAAAGGAAAGATATGATTATTTACGGAAGAAGTGTACAAAGGAATGCAAATGGCAACAGACCTTTTGTTGGAGTGGCGAACACCGGGGGTCCCACCCTCAATAAACCCTACTCCGGGTGAAGGCCTACCACTGTGCAACGTTTAGAGTGATTCCTTTAAAAATAAGGTGTTGCCCCTCTGAGGGCAATCCCCTACCTGTGGATAGGTGGCCACTGGGGGTCCCAGCCTGCCTAACACGTGGCCCGGGTGAAAGTCTGCAAGTATGCAAAATATCGTGTTCCTAGGTTTAACATTATAGATTTAGGTCAGGACACCGGGGACAGCCCCCACACCCCGTGATGGTCTGATCTTTAGGATCTCACCCTGCCTAAAAGGTAACCCAAGGAAAGTTATAACACTGTGCAAAATTTCATGTTCTTATAAGGAAAAAAAAATGGCACTGTATTCCATCAAGGACACCACCCCTCTGCTCCTGAAGGGTGGTCAGCTAGGTCCCACCCTGCCTAAATCGTGGTCGGGGTGAACATCTATCAATAGGCAAAATTTCACGTCCTTCGGTTAAAAACTTTGG
The DNA here is from genome assembly GCF_032717465.1 of Coenobita brevimanus. Lineage (NCBI taxonomy): Eukaryota > Metazoa > Arthropoda > Malacostraca > Decapoda > Coenobitidae > Coenobita > Coenobita brevimanus. Next base: position 2,981,860 of record NC_137042.1, read on the forward strand.
CCGCGCATACTGACTTTAAGACACCCTCCCCTCACCTAGTTGTGGGTGGTCATTGGGGATCGCACAATGAATGATAAAATCCTGTGACACTTTTTTTCTTAGCTTAGTTGTAGTTGTTGTAGTAGTAGTAGCAGTAGTAGTAGTTGTTGTTGTTGTAGTGGTGGTAGTGGTTGTAGTAGTAGTAGTAGTAGTAGTTGTTGTTGTTGTTGTAGTGGTGGTAGTGGTTGTAGTAGTGGTAGTAGTAGTAGTAGTAGTAGTAGTAGTAGTATAGTAGTAGTGGTAGTGGTAGTAGTAGTAGTAGTAATAATAATAATAATAATAATAATAATAATAATAATAATGTTTGGTAGGTGGGGCTCACACCATCCACTCACTAGATGTAGTGCTGCTCTGGGGTGTCTGACCTTTCATCTCCACCTTCCTTCTTTCCTTCCTTCCTTTTCTTTCTTTCCTTCATTCTTTCCTCCTCCTTCTGCCTTACGGGTAACTTTACACTTCCTCTTCTGTCTTTCTTTTCTTCATTGTTTCCTCTTCCATCTGGATATGAGTGACTCGACACTGAGTGACAAGCCAAATGGTTTCCTGTACACCAGGAAACCATTTACTACGCTGGATGCTAACCATACAACCAAATTATGGCGCCTGGTGGTTTAGTGGGTAATTACGGCACTCCAATAGGATTGAGCTGGTGCAGGTTTATATCCAAGAGGAGGTTGGGGTTTATTGCTCATGTAATGCCACTCAGGGATGAGTGAGGCTGGTCACTCTCATCTTAAATGTCAGGACCAACTTGCTTAGCCCTCCTATGGTCCTTACGGGGCAACACAGGATTAGATGATGGATGGATGGATAATAACAAAAACAACAACAATAACAACAACAACAACAACAATACTACTACTACTACTACTACTACTACAACTACTACTACTACTACTACTACTACTACTACTAATAATAATAATAATAACAATAATAGTAATAATAATAATAATAATAATAATAATAATAATAATAACAACAATAATAATAATAATAATAATAATAATAATAATAATAATACCGTTAGCAATAATAATGATGATGATGATGGTGATGACGATAATGATGATGATGTCTGTTTGTGAATAACGGAGTATAATACCTTCCTGTTAAACATATTTTAATCTGCGGAAAAAACAGATTTCCAATTTTCTGTTTTCTTCTTTGTCTGTCTCGGAAATGCTTCTAATAATTCACTTCTCGTACGTAATAACTTTTATCTGTCTGTCTAGTTATCCATCAGTCTGTGTATCTATCTATCTATCTATCGGTCTGTCTATGTATTTGTGTATTTATTAAATTTATCTGCAGAAAAAAAAGTGGAAAAAATATACAGTACTGTTATCTAAAAAGAAAATCAGATTTACGACAGGGAATTGATTGAAAGTCTGTAAATCCAAAAGGGAAATGATTATGACTGAATCCAATGGGAAATTGACTAAGTTTGAATCCAACTAGGATTTGGTTGTATGTCTGTGAATATTATCTGATATGGCAGAGAATTAATTGTGAATCTGTGTATATATCCAGCAGAGAACTGATTGTGTTTGTCAGTCGGACAGGGAATTGATTGTAAAGTGAATCCAACCTTGTAAGTCCATTTGTGAATCCCTGGCGAGGGACTGAGAGGGGCAGGGTACGCTGTGTGGGAATGGGAAGGCGATCGCGTGGACAGTGTTCGGATTTAGGATTAACACGGTCGAGAGGACGCGAGAGTGACTGTGTGTGTGTGTGTGTGTGTGTGTGTGTGTGTGTGTGTGTGTGTGTGTGTGTGTGTGTGTGTGTGTGTGTGTGTGATAATAAAAAACTTTGATAAAACTTGGTAGGTGGGATCGTCCATCATCCACCCACTTAGTGTAGTGGTATTCTGTTTTTAGGGTAGCTCCACGCTGAGTGACAAGCCAAATTATTTCCTGTAAGCCAGGAAATCATTTACAACGCTGGGTGGTCACCTTATAACCAACCAACACGTGTTCCCTACGTGACAACAAGTGGGTTGGCGGAGGGTTAGTGCCCCTCCCCGGAAAACAACTAACTAAATATACGAACAAGAAGCCTCGGACCAGGACTGACCAAAAGGTAATACCTAAGGACCGAACAAATTACATGGTACAGATTGCGACGTGGAATGTAAGGGGTGCGAATGATGAGGTGAAAGAGAGAGAGATTGTCCATGTGCTTGAGGGTGCGAAAGTGGATGCTTGTAGATTAACTGAAACTAAATGGAAAGGTGAGAGTGTGAGAGACTGGGAGTATGGATGGGGTATCTGCGCGGGAGTGGATGAGGATGAGAGGGCAAAAGAAAGAGTGTGTATTGTTGTGAGTAACAAATGGAAGGAGAATATAAGAGAGTATGGATCAGTTGGCTCAAGGATTGTGTCAGTAAGACTGAAAGTTGGACTACAATTGTTGGCAACTGTGTGCGTGTATGCACCAACACAAGATTGTGCAAGCAGAGTGCGAGGAGAGTTCTGGACAAGTGTGGAAGCATGCATGGACGTTTCAAAGGAATGAGAAAGTGTTTTTGATTGGCGATATGATTGGTAAAGTAGGGAATGTGAAGGTGGATGGAGTAGTTGGTGAGTGGGGTGTGCCTGCTCAGATGAGAATGGCAGTGCTTCAGTGGACATTTGCGCCTGGAGGGGGTTGGTGATAGCCAATACCCTCTTAAAACACAAAATGATCCATTGATATATGTGGCGAGTGATGAGAAGGGTGGGTGGTGAACTGAATGAACGGAAGACAAGGACTGATTATGTGTGTGTGGATGAAAGGATGAGAATGTGTGTAATGTATGCAAGAACATATAGAGGCTGGGGAAGTGGACTTTCGGACCACCACTTAGTGGTGGTGAAAATCAAGGTCCAAATAAAAGAGAGAAATAGAAGAAGGGAAAAACAGGACGAAGTAATATGTGCAAGGAGGGTGGAAAGATTACAAGATGATGACAAAATGGCAGAATAGAAGAAAGAAATGGAGGAGCGACTGGGTAAATATGGATTGGAGCAGATGGGAGATGTGGAAGGTGTGTGCAAGATATTCACAGAAGAAATTTGTGCAGCATGTGAGGTGGTGTGTGGGGTGAAGAGAAGACGAAAGGGGGCGCAGGGAACAGCATGGTGGAATGAAGAGATGAGACAGGCTGTGGCACAAAAGAAGAAAGCATATAGTGAGTGGATGAGAAACAGGGGCGTGGAAGAAGTTGAGAGACGGAAGAGAGAGTTATAGGTAGAGAGAAAGAAAGAGGTGAAAAGATTAATAAGAGATTAAGAAGAGAGTGGATGGGAAATTTGGAAGGAATTTGAGTGTAAAGTGGAGGGAATGTAAGAAAATGTTCCGGAAAGGGGTAAAGTGAGTTAGACAGGGTGCCAAAGAAGAGAGCTGGGGAGTGAAAGATCAAAATGGTAGATTATTAGTGGAGAAGGGAGAAAAAGTGAGCAGATGGAGAAAACACTCTAAGGAATTGTTGAACATAGAGCATGAAAGTAATGCGAGTATAAGTGGCTGGGGGATGGCTGGGAGAAGGAGGGAGGTGAGAAGACGGGAAGAAATCAGTAGGATGGAAGTTGTGGAAGCAATGAGGAAAGCCAAAATGGGGAAAGCCCCAGGAGTTGATGGAGTGTGTGGCGAAATGCTGAAGCATGGGGGAGAGGTAGTAGTAGAATGGATGAGGAAGTTGTGCAGATTGGCCTGGGAGGAAGGTAGAGTACCCAGAGGATTGGAAGACAGGTATAATTATTCCCCTGTGCAAAGTAAAAAGGGGAAAGGAAGTGTGTGGTAATCATAGGGGCATTTGTCTTCTTAGTGTAGTAGGAAAAGTATATGGTAAGATACTTATTGACAGAGTTAGAGAAATAAAAGAGGAATTAGTTGGAGAAGAACAGGGAGGTTTTAGGAAGGGAAGAGGTTGTGTATATCAGATAAGCATTCTTAGATCTTTAGTGGAAAAGTTTCTAGAGAAGGGAAAAAAGTTGTATATGCGGCCTTCATGGATTTGGAGAAAGCATAAGAGAGGGTGAATAGACAAGGATTGTGGAAAGTATTAAGAATATATGGAGTAGATGGGAAGTTGTTGAATGCCGTGAAGGGTACGTATGAAAGTGCTAAGGCTGCAGTGCGTATGGATAGTGAACTGAGTGAATTTTTCTGTTTGAAGGTTGTATTGAAACAGGGATGTGTCATATCTCCATGGTTGTTCAATCTGTACATAGATGGGGTTATAAAAGAGATACAAGGTAGGGCAGTGGATATTGGAGCGACCCTAATGAGAGAGGGCAGTGTTTGGAAACTCCCTGTACTGTTGTTTGCAGATGATACTGTGTTGTTAAGTGAAGACGAAGGGGAGCTGCAAGGCTTGGTGGATGAGTTTGGGAGAGTGTGTATGAAACGGAATCTAAAGGTGAATGTAGGGAAGAGTAAAGTTATGGTCTTCGAGTGAAGTCAGTGAATGTACTATTGGCCACAATACAGACCTCAGATTTGCCTCTCCTAGATTTCATCTGGTAACACCTACTCCATGTCCAGATGTACGATATCCTACGTTCCCCACCTCATTATCCCATCACATACATCTAGGTATTTCCTTACTTTTGGCCGATATTCTGTGAATATTATACCTAATCTCTCCATTCAGCCAAAGTTTATTTACTCTGATATTACTTTTACGTGTGAAAAGAACTGGTCTCTCCTCCCCCTCCTTCTACCCCCTCCCTTCATTCCTCTCTTTCCCCATTCCCTCTCACCTTACCCTCCCCTTCCCTCTCTCTCTCATTCTCCCTCCCTCGCTCCCCTTATTCTTTCTCCTTATCTCTCCTTCTCTCTGTCCGTCTGACAGTCTGTTTGTCGCATATGCTATGACTGTTAAATCCTGTACACAGGTGGCAGTCCTAGGTTTCTTGTTGGAAGTTTTTTTTCCCACTCTTACAGAAAGTTTTTTTTTTTTTTTTTCCTGTGTCAGTTATTTCATGGCGAACTCTCAATACTTCTCGTCCAGTATTCTTCCATATTTCGTATAAAGCTAGGGTGGAGTTCATATTATCTACACATCTGTGTATAGGATATGGAGATTAAGAATGTTGTAAGGATGTGATAATTTTATTAATGGAGCAAAATTTCCATAGAATATTATGGTAATATTACTATATAAATGCATTGGTAACAGCCCTCTAGGATAAAGAGGTGTTCCTAAATCACCTAATAACTAAATGTGTGTTTTACCAAAACCTATAAATTATCGCACAGTTTGTGTAGAGAAAGTTTGTAATGGATCATTCCTCCTCGCAATTAGCGATAACCCCCTGCAGCCTGTCAGAGACAGAGGTAACAGGTCTGTATAAATACAGTTCTTTAATTTCTTCTAAATAGTTCCCACTCAGCCATCATGCGTTGTTGGAGGTGCTGGAGTGTTCTACTCGGTGCTGGGTGTGTTCTATTCTCCACTTATCGCTCTCTAGCAAGATAAAGGTTATACACGCTGTTCCGCGAGCCGTACTACTAGGAAGGTAGGGTCGCATGCGGACCACGGACTACAGGTTGCCTATATAGGGAGGCGTTCGTCCGAGTGACTTAGCTCTTTAAAAGCACTTGGAGAAGAAGTGATAGGGAGGGACAGGGATCTGGGGGAAGAGAGACCAGTTGTTGATTTTTTAAATATCATTTCACAACTGACCAAGGCTGAATAGGTTCCTCGGAAAGTCAAAGCCCAAACTGGCAGCGCTAATGCTAGAGAGAGTCGTCAGACTGGGGTGGGGGAGAGTATATGGTCTAGGAGTAAATGGGGAGTCCATCTCGCAAATCCTGGTGACCAGCAAGAGTCTTGTTTGTTTTCGTGACTCTTCGTACACAACTTCAGCTAATATCAGAATATAAGAACAAATACCTGGCTTAGATAAATTATTGGCTGGTTGGAGGGATTAACAAAAACTAATCAATAATGGTATAAAGGACAGGAGAAATATCGTCTCAAGCGAGGAAAATAGTTGGAAGTATGAGAGAGAGAGAGAGAGAGAGAGAGAGAGAGAAGGGGGAATGGAAGGTAAAAGGAACGAGGAAAGGAGAATGAGAGAGAGAGGAGGGGAGGAAAAGGAGAGAGGCAGTTGGGAGTGGGAGGGAGGGAGTGTGAAAGAAAAAGTGAGAGGGGGGGAAGGACGGGGAGGGGGAGGAGAGACCAGTTTCCTTCACACATAAAAGTAATATCAGAGTAAATAAACATTTGACTACCTGGAGGGATTAATAACAATATTCATAGAATATCATCCCAGGGTAAGTTAATTGCTTGAAGTGTATAATTATGTGCAGGGAAAATGAGGCGGGGAACAAAGGACATCGTACATCTGGATATGGGGTCAGTGTTACCAGAAGAAATCTGGGAGAGGCAAAGCTGTGGTGTGTAAGAATACTTGTGGCCAATAGTACAGTGAGGTTGGATGAGGAGGAAATGGAAAACGTGAGTGCGTTTAAGTACTTGGGTGGTGTGATGAGTAAGGATGGAAGTTTAGAGGGTGGAGTGCTTGAAACGGTACAACAAGGAAGAAAGGTTGCTGATTTCTTGAGAGCAGCGATAAGAAACAGGGAAGTGAGCATGGAAGTAAAAAAGTTATTACACGACAGTATTGTGATACCAACTCTAACGTATGGAAGTGAAGCTTGGACCTTGTTGGAGGGACAAAAGTCAAGAGTGTGAGCAGTGGAAACGGGTTTTTTGAGAGGAGCCTGTGGAGTCACATGGAGAGACAGACTGACAAATGAGGAAGCGAAGGAGAATTGTGGTATCGATGTGGATGTGATAGGAGGCGTTAGGAAAACCAAACTGAGGTGGTTTGGCCATGTGGAGAGGATGGAGAGTGAGAGACTGACGAGGAGAGTGTATGTGAGTGAGGTGGAGGGGGGAGAGGGAGGGGGAGGCCATGGATGAGATGGAGGGATGGAGTGGAGAGGTATGTGAGAGACGGAGGGGGGGGGGGATGAGCTGGAAGCAGGGCAGTAAAATGACGGGGGACAGGGCTACATGGAGGCGATTTGTTTGTGGCCACCCCTTACGGGATTGGGGGGTCTGGCAATAGACAGATAGATAGATAAAATTTTCACGCAACTTGATAGAATGGCTGAATGCATTCCAGTGAGAAAACCTATTATTTTTAAGAAAGACTGGTCAAAGGTCATGGTCACATGGCTGACAAATTTGATCTTACAACAAACATAAATGGATTTAATTGAATTTTTACCAGACTTGGGTGACTGGTTAAGGGTAAGGCAACAATGTAGGGGTTCAATTTTGAAAATATCTTTCAAAGGTCAAGGTCACATGGTCAGATCAAAATTCAACCCGCGTGTGTGGGTGTTGACAAAATAACTCAAGCAGTTTTGATCCAATTTTAACCAAACTTGGTGGAAGTGTTGAGGGTCAGTTAAGAAATTAATATATTGTTTTTTAGAACAACTGGTTAAAAGTCAAGGGCTGGGCCAACTTAACCCGTCACGTCCCGAGGTTTTCCACACCTCCGACATCCCCCAGTCCCGAGGTATTTTCGAAAAATTTTTTTTTGGCTAAAACCTTCGCTTTTGGTGAGAAACATCGAAAATTCATAGAGAAATCGCTCACCTGAGGTTTAAGATACCCAATCCAGGTAGGAGTTCCTCCTTACCTGACTGGGTTTTCTAAAATGCTGGCACCAAAGAAAACGAGTTCTATGGGAGGGTAACTATTTTATCCAGTCATAAACGGTATTTATTTATTTACTTGGTACGAATGTATATATAGTATGAGAGTATATTGTTTTTTTAAGCAGTAATAAAGGCATTATAAGCATTGTTTCACTCACTAACTAATCACCATACCTGACCTTTTTTTGCCACATTACCTGATCATTATTTCTGGCTGTTTCTTCTTCTAATGCTATGTAAACATTGTCCTCCACATTGTCATCGATTGGGGAATCACTCTGGCCCTGAATATCTTTACTAGCCAGGTCACTGGTAACAGGTGAATTGCCGAGACAATGGCGTGAGGGGGGGAGGGGGGAGGTTATGCAGTGTAAGGCATTGTCCCTGCTCAGCATCTTGTAGAGGAATAGAGGAAGGTGTCCCTGGTATTGTCCCGTGTATACATACGAAAAATCACGCGCGAAAATTGAAAATTGTGCAAATTAGGGACCTTGCAATTGCACGACGTACCGGTAGGTCACAGGGACTGGCAAATGCAAATCGTTGCAACGTACCCATACGTTGACGGGACGGGGCGGGTTAAGCAGATTTTAACCAATTTAGGCCCAACTTAGTGGATGGGTTGAGGATAAAGCATGGATGAAAGGATTCTTTTTTGACTCAAAGTTCAAAGTCAGAGAAAAGGTCAAATGTACCTGTTAAAGAGATAGGTATTAAACTATTCTTTATAGATGCAATGGAAAAGCAGCAGGAATTTCGCAGACAATAAAATTCAGTCCAACTTTGGCTCGAAAGTTAATGCAGGAATTTGACAACACCATATAGCCAACACTGACTGCAGGCCAGAATGTGTCCAGGTGGGGAAGAAACTGTTTTCACTATGCTGATTCTGGTTGTAGGTGGTGGCGACCATCATCCTCTCACTTGATGTAGTGCTACCTACTTTTTCCTTCACCTTTATCGTTCTTTGGTAGTGTCTGCCCTCTTCGCTTAATATTTCTCCCATCTTACCTGTCACATTTTATTACTCTTCTTTCCTTCTCAGGTGGCTTTACACTGAGTGACAAACTTAAAGGTTTCCTGTAGTTTTAAATGATGTCAGTATTCCCATATCCACCACAACTGATATCCTAGATGTTACTCTAAACCCCAGCCTAAGCTGGATAGCTTATGTTAAATCCCATGCTAAAAATGCTTTTAAAAAACTGGGACTTATGTACAGAGTTCGTGAGTTCTTCACTGACGAGCAGATGGCCACAATATACAAAAGTCATGTGCATTCTCAGATCGAATACTGTTCACCACTGTGGAGTGGATGCGGAACGGTTGCATTGAGGCAGTTGGACAAAATTCAATATAAAGCCATTACATTAATCAATAATCCTGCCATTATGCAGGACCTTCCTCCATTACCAGTACGTAGAGATGTTGTTTCTTCAGCATTATTTTATCGATATTTTTACCGTAAGTGCTCTGATGAACTGGCTTCAATTGTGCCTTCCCTTCACATTTTCTACTGAAATACTCTGGCAGCTGGGAGCGCCCATGAACTCACACTCTCTCCCCCGCAATGCAGAACCTCTGCTTATCAAAATTCATTTATCCCCAGAACTACTACTCTCTGGCTTTCACTTCTTGGGAGTTGTTTCCCACAAACATTTAATCCACTTCAATATAAATCCATTTGTTATAAATATTTTATGAATGGAGGATGCCTTTAGGCACATGGACTTATTTTTTTTCCTTTGTTTTTCCCTCCTCAATTCATTATCAAAAAATAAAATAAAATAAAATAAAACAAAAAACCATTTACAACACTGGGTAGTGATCATATAACCAACCCATACGTGTTCCCCATGTGTCAACAAGTGGGTTGATAAAACAACTAATACGAAGACAAAGGGACACTCTTACGGGATTATGGTGTCTGGATTTAAACAGATTGATATATAGATTTTACTCTAACCTGGCCTAAAGTTGCAGTCACTCCATATTTATTGCTGTGTTCTAACAGCAGATCAATAAAATGTCATACTATACTACTTTTACTCTATCTTGGCCTAAAACTGCCATCTCTTCATCTTTACTGCAGACTTTTAACAGTAGATTAACACTAGAATATAATGCTAGTCACGAAAAAGTGCCATGGCAACGATGTAGAGCCATAGAATTGCCTTAATCTGCCACTGAGCTACATGAAATAAGATGCAAAAGGACAAAAATCTAGGCCAAGTTTGAGTAAAAACAGCATAGACACGAAGGACTGGTATGGAAAGGATGCCAAGCTGAAGTAATTTCATTTCCTTCATCGATCTATGTGAAAGAAGCTGCAAAAAGAAAAAAAAAATCTGGCCTAACCTAAGGTGAAAAGGGTACAGCTATCTACTTTATTTTATTGCCTGGGAGAGCAGCCATTATCATTAGTTATATTTTTATTCTTATGGTAGTCCACATACAAAATTTGTTAATATTTTTCAGATATATGGACTTTTTCTTTATTTTTTTTCCTTTTTATTAATTGTCTATTAATTTTTCTTTGTTTAATATATTTGAATCTGCATGCAGGGTGTCTTAAAAAAAAGTACCAGTACCGTACTTCTGGGTGTTATAAAAAAGAAAGGAAGGAAGGACGGAAGAAAAAGAGAAGAGGGAGGAAGGAGGGAAGGAAGGAAGGAAAAAAAGGGAAAAAAGAATCCAACGAAAGAAAGAGTGGGAAAGGAAGGACAGACGGGAAGAAGGAAAGAGAGACGGAAGCAAGGAAAGAGAGACGGAAGGAAGGAAAGAATTGAAGGTAGAAAAAGATGATGGAATGAAATAAGGAAGGAATCCGTCTAAAGACATAACATAATTGGCAAAGAGTGTCATAAAACACAACGAAAAAGTTTCAAGTTTCCGTGTGAGTGTTCAGGTGCAATAAACCCTATGTACTGTACCTTGTAGCAGGAGACAAACTGTGAAGATATTGTGACAATTGTGACACGTATACTTCTAGGTGACTGAACAGTCCATTATTACCAGCCGCGATAGCGAAGCTGGCACCGTTTTCAGTGTGTCTCTCTGTCTGTCTGTCTGTGTGTCTGTTAGCACCATAACTTCGCAACCGCTTAAGATATCATCACAAAATTTTACAGGTGTAGTAGGGATGAAAATCTCTGATAAGTTAGAAACTGGCGAAAGTAGGTAAAGGTCAAGGTCATGTTCCGAACAGCGCTAGATATGTATCGGCTCCCCCCTTGGGAGGCCTCTAGTTATTATTATTATTATTATTATTATTATTATTATTATTATTGTTGTTGTTGTTGTTGTTGTTACTGGTGCTGTTGTTGCTGGTGGTGGTGGTGGTGGTGTTGTTATCAAAATATTTCTTTACTCATCGCTATATTTTCTGGTTAAAGTGTTCTTTGCGGGTCTCAAGGACATGAAACTTCTCCACAGTCTGTCAGGCTTTTTTTCCTTCTACCTAAACCCAGTTACCATCTTTATAACTGAATGATCTATCTATTTATCTATCTCCAGTATCTTTAGCCAGACGCCATAATTCCATAAGGGGTGGCCATTTGTCTTTGAGTTAGTTGCTTCACGGGAAGGGGTCTTAACCTCCCGCCAACCCAATTGTTGACACGTAGGGAACACGTACGGATTGGTTATATGGTTACCACCCAGCGTTGTAAATGTTTCCTGGCTTACAGGAAACCATAGGCTTGTCGCTCAATATAAAGCCACCTGAAGATGAAAGAAGAAAACGTGACAGAAAAGATGGGAGAAATTGGAAGGGAAGAGGGGAGACACAGAAAAAGAATGATAAATTTTAAGGAAGAAGTAGGCAGCACTATGTCAAGTGAGTGAATGGTGGTCGCCACCACCTACCACCACTTCATGAAAAATCACTTTGGTATTTCACTGTGGGCATACTCAGACAAATCAGCAGGAAACTGTCTTGGGGAGGTAAAAAGTCTTCTCTCAGTTATACACCTATCAACCCGACAAAATCTTCCACAGGAGTACCCATTAATGTTTAATAATATCCAGCTCAATCCTGCATCATCCTTGAACATGCTTGGGGTTTCATTTACTCGAGACTTATCTTGGAAATAACATATTACATCTCTTGTAAAATCTGCTTCCAAGAGATTAGGTGTGCTAAGCCGACTACGTACCTTCTTTACCCCTGCACAGTTCTTGTCTTCATACATGGGTTTTATTCTCCCCTGTGTGGAGTGCAGCTCTCATGTGTGGGGAGGGTCCCCACATACAGCTCTCCTCAATTGGGTGGAGTCAAAGGATTTTCGTCTCATTAACTCTCTTCTTCTTACTGGCTCCCTTCAACCTCTGTCTCTTCGCTGCACTGTTGCATATTTATCTCTTTTCTATCGCTACTTCAATGATCACTACTCCTCTGAACTGTCTTCTTGCATCCCTTTACCTCTACGACTGGTGCGGAGCACCCGTCTAGCAACAAACTCTCATCCTTTTTCTGTCCAACTCTTTAATACAAGAGTTAACCATTACTCCCAGTCCTTCATTTATGCAACAGGTCGACTCTGGAACTGTCTTCCTCTGTCTGTATTTCCGACTTCCTATGATTTCCAGTCTTTCAAACGCAGTGTGTCCAGGCATTTCGAAATGAGCGGATCTTGGATTTTGCTCTTTTTTGTTTTGTTTTTAGTTTTTCTTGGAAGGAACGGTTTGCGGGCTCCTGGACTTTGGTTCCTTCTTCCTTGCATAGAAAAAGTAATACCGTGTTGTGTTAATTTCCTACGTCCGAGTATTTCACTCTCACCCCCCCCTCCCTTCCGTCCTACTTTCCTCCCGTCCTCACTCAAAGCCTAACTTATTCATACCTTCTTCCATCCAATTTTCCCTCCTTCTTTCCTTCCCTCCTTCTTTCCCCTTTCCTTCCTGCCCTTCCCCACACGCACACAAATCTTTCCCCTTCCATTTTCTTCCCTCCACACGCACACACACACACACACACACACACACACACACACACACACACACACACACACACACACACACACACACACACACACACACACATGTCCACTTCATCATAAATTCTCTTTCCCTCCCTTTTCTCAACTCCTTGTCTCCCTCCCTCATTGTTGATACACTCCTTTCTCTTTCTCCTCTCAAATCTTCTTCATTCCTCTCTCTTCTCTAAATTTTCTCGTCCCTCTTCTTCATCTACACACACACACACCTCCTCTTACCCATCTACTTCTTCGCTTCACCCATACCTTAATCCTCTCCACCTGTTTCTCCGTATTTTAGTCTGTTCATCTCCTCTTCTCATTTACCTGTTCATTTTCCTCTCCTTCTGCACATATGTTCTCGGCACTGTTCACGATTTACATGTTTTCCTCTTCTCTCCTTTTCCTCTCACTGTTGTTCCTTCTCCCCGTGCACACACACACACACACACACACACACACACACACACACACACACACACACACACACACACACACACACACACACACACACACACACACACACACACACACACACACACACACACACACACACACACAATCCTTTTCACCTTCAGCTTCATACAACCCCCTTTTCTTCCTAGTTTCTTCCTTCACCTAATCATTAACCCTCCCTCTCCTCCTTTTCTCCTCCACTGTATAGTTCTATTCCCTTTTCCTCTCTGCCTTCCTTCACCATTCATTCTTCTTCACTTCCTCTTCCTCCTCCATTCATTCCCATTTTTCTCTTCCTTCTTCCCTCCTTCACCATCTGTTCCTGTGTCCTTCCCCGCTCTGCCAAGCCTGCCACCAGCGTGTCGTAGGTCGTCTGTGGGGCTAAATTAATCGAGGTGGCACAAAGGATGGCTTATCCAAGAGCTCTGTGTCCCTACCTGAAGGCGGGCAGGACAGGAGACCACGCTGTGTATGCTGTATATGACAGATCTGTAGATTGAATTATATATAGTGTATAGCTGTTCCTCTTTATCCTCTCCTTTCAAATTTCTATGTCTGTTATTTCTAATTTAAATTGCCTGTTCTTTCTAACTTCCATGTCTGTTCTTTCTAACAAGCATTTTTTCTACCTTTTTCCTGAAGATTTTCCCGGATGGTGTGGTGGGTGGGGGATAACCTTCCTCTTTTCTATCCTTTTCTTTTGCAGGTTGGTTAGAGCTTTGTAGTGTTAGCATTTTTTCCCATCACATAACCTCGTCATGGGCCAACAGACCTCCTTTTATCTGTACTTCCTATGTACTCTCTCTCTCTCTCTCTCTCTAAGTGGCAAGCTGAGTTACCACGTCACTACGAGAGGCCTGCCCAATGCTTAATAAAATCTTACAGTATAAAGGTAACATTTAGTAGCGGCGCGCGACTCTGAGGTTGTTATTCTCGTGCCCTGGCAACCTACCATTCAAAAGTGCGTCTGATTTTGTGTATGAGACACATGTGATTCGTGTATATGTTCGTGTATCATAATATTCATGCATAATATATTCGTGCATAATAATATGATTCGTCTGTAATATGATACGAAATTGGACGCACTTTTGAATGGTAGGTTGCCAGGGTACGATAATGACAACCTCAGAATCGTGCACCGAGACCATAGTAAACTAGCCAAACATATCATAACATTGAAAAATTTTTAGCATCAATGAAGGAGTAGTTAACGTTATCATGACCAGTATTCTCGTCGGTTAAGGAGGCTCCCTGGCACCTCTTCCTTAGCGATTTAATTTTGGATATGGCTGATTAATATCCTTTTGCGCGTTATTTATGCAGAGTGTGGCGATGTTCTGAAGGATTTATATAACGCAGAATAGGTCAGTAAGGTGTACTAAGCAAAATAAATCATTTACGGAAAGGTGTTAGAGAACTTCCTTCACCGACGAGATTACCAGCCCTGTTGAATACTGGAAAGGTTTAGGTAGCACAGAAGAGGACAGCAAGATGTAATGAAAAAAAATCGCTTAGGAATAGGTGCTAAAGAGCTTCCTTAACCTAAGAGAATACCGACCATGGTCAGCTGGGTCCATATTCTCGTCAGTTAAGAAGCTCCCTAACACCTCTTCCAGTGTGATTTATTTTGCATACTATATCTTACCGTCCTCTTGTAATATAAATCCTTCCAATATTGCCATACTCTGAGTAAATAAGGTACAAGACGATATTGCCCATCCGTATCCAAAAACAAATCGGTAAGGAAGAGGCATTAGGGAGCTTCCCGACGAGAAGCGCCAATAACTAAGAGCTTTGTGTAATATTGCAGACACTAAATTCGTTCTTTTACCTAATGATAATTAAAGGTATAGTGAACGATAACTTTTGAAACTCAGTGATGCGGTCTTTGGAACCCAGCAAAGCATTTCAGGGTGTAAAAGTTTCATAATTGTTCATCTTAAAAGTCTCAGTGTGAAAGAGAAAGGAGGCAAAGTTTGTGTGTGTGTGTGTGTGTGTGTGTAAATACTGAATCATTTGTAGTAGTAGTAGTAGTGGTAGTGGTGGTGGTGGTGGTGGTGGTGATGGTGGTGGTGGTGATATTATTATTATTATTATTGGTAGTAGTAGTAGTAGTAGTAGTAGTAGTTGTAGTAGTAGTAACAGTAACAGCAGCAGTAGTAGTAGGAGTAGTAGTAGTAGTAGTAATAGTAGTAGTAGTAGTAGTAGTTTTAGTAGTAGTCAGGCTTGGATTACGAGTAATTACCGTAACGATGGTCAGTTACATTTTCAATTGCAGTTAATTGAGTTTTCACTATAAATACAATTACATGACTAAAAATATTCACAAATTACAATTTTAGTTTTAATTACATGGAGCTGAAATTAATTACTGACGTACTGTATATGTGGAGTGTTTCTTGCTTGTGTGTCATATTACTATTGTTGTTTTCCTCTTAGTTATCTATGTGATTGTTATGAGACATAGTACGTTCTTTATTCGTGTTCCAACAATCTTTGCATCAGGTGATCACTTATATCCTATATCTTTACACGTATTTATAAAGTTTTCCTATAAATTATCCTTCTCAAAAATAGGTACACATATTCATACAAATGCACAGTGCAAACTTACATCAGTTAAGCTCTTATTAATCCCGGAAGGGACCAACACCACCTCCAAAATGTACTGCTCCCACTGCTCCGAACCGCCCCACGATGCCTTGCGTTGTAGCGTCAGGGGCGCCGAGAGAATTGAAATGTGCCGGGGCAGGACTAGTTTGGGGCCCCCACCCCCTGCAGTAAGTAAAGGTAGAGGTGGGGGGCGTACGCTGTATGTATATGTAACATATTTTTTTATTGCTTCAACAATTTACAAATACATTCAAATGAACTGTTAACAAGAAATAGTTTCATCCACTTGAGTGATAAGGCATACACATAGTACACATACATGGAATTATTACAAAAAATACAAGAAAAGCAGTAACCAATCACTAAATTAATAATAATACAAGAAAAGCAATAACCAATCACTAAATTGATAATAATGTAAGTAAAACCATAATACATAAAGATTACATACAGAAAACACTACACATATGGTTCATTCATTTTACAAACAATGGTGCTTTCCTTGCTTTCCTCTTGGCAAAATCAAGAAGCACTATATCAAGATCAAGAGATCTTGCTAGTCGAGACTCAGTGCTGAGTCTAGCCATGTCCACAAAGTCGTGCTTGGGTCATTGTTGTTCGTAGAAAATTCTTTATCAGTTTGAGTTTGCTGAATGAGCGTTCTGTAGAGACGACAGTGACAGGAATTGTTAGCAGAATGCGCAGGCTGACAGATACATTTGGGGAGAGCCCTTCTAGTCTGTACTCTGTCCAGCAGTTCAGAAGCTGCAATGGCTTAGTTGGTTCTGCCCAAAATTTGAGCGAAGAACTGTTGGTAAGTGCCTCATTTCCATCACGATATCATGACTGATATCGGCAGGATATTTATCTGCCAGTGATTTTGATTTCATTTCCAGCTCCTCTGCTCATGCTGTTAGGTACTTCCAGAGGAAACTGAAGTTTTCAGAAATATTCTTGGCAGCTTTGAATCTAACAGTCAGTACACGAATTACGTTATCCAGTAATACATAAAAAACACAGACTTTCTGAAATATGTTTTTTCAGGTGATTCATCTGCTTCATTTTGTTCTGATAAATCTGTATCTGCTGTGGCATCACCATCATCATGAAATCTTCTTTTGTGTTTAGCTCCAGCTGCTTTACCACGTCCACGACACAGATTCACCTCGATGTCCAGGTTTGAAGCAACTAGCTTTGCTTCATTCCACATAGCTTTCCAGTTATTTCGGAGATCTGTCAGTTCTATAAGCAAACCCTCTATGTTTGACACTTCAACATCCAGTGTAGCATCTCTAGCTTGAATAACTTTATTACAGAAGTCAGTTGGAACTAGAATTTTTTATCATACAACAAACATTATCACGCAAATGAAGGATGTCACATAAGACAAAGCTCCATTAATTTCTGTTCTTGTTTTGGCAATTAGGTTCAGCTCCAAGAGGTCTTCCAGTGCTAATTTGATGCCAGGCAGGTGGGCTGCAAAAGGCTTCACATTTCCAACACGATCAGACTACCGTGTGCCGGATATGCCGTGAAAAGAGCAGCCAGTGCTATTCAGCAATATTTCCAATAACTTTGGGCTAGAGCTAAACAAGTTGTAAACAGTTTGCATAGTTCCAAGGTATGTGATGGCTTCAGGGATGCATTCTGCAGCGTCAGATCCACGCAAGTTGATTATATGGTAACCACATGGTGAAAATATAGCTGCCGGGCACTGTTCAAGTATTTCTGCTTTTGCACCATTATATTTTCCAGCCATATTTGCCCCATTGTCGTGGGCCTGTGCTCGACAATGAGAGAGTGGAATACCATGCCCTTGCAATGTATCAACAAACATCTGAGCTATTTCATTTCCTCTTTTGTCACTACAGTCTACAAATTTGAAGAATCTTTCCACAATATCAAACTGAGATTTATTCCGAATTACATAGCACAGCAAGATTGTTGTTTGCTCAACATGCGATGAATCTGACGTGGCATCAACTATTACTGCAAAGTACTTTTTAGTCTGTCTTGCAAAATGCACTGTTTTACAAGATCGGAACACTCTGTAATTAACTCATTTTGAGAATCAGCAGAAAGGTAATGTACTTGCAGGCGTTCGCCTTTTTCCTGTGACTCTTTCACTTGTAACACATGTTCTTTTAAGACTGGATCTCAGTGAGACAGCAGCTTTATTAACCCCAGAAATTTCCATTGATTGTGTCACCAATACGCTGGGAACGACTCGAAAAGCAAGCCCACGTTCTCCCATGAATAGTATAACATCAGTGATTGTCATCATAATGTTGTACCATTTGACAGATTCTGTTTCAACTGATGCCTCCAGGAGATTATCAACACCTCTGCCAGATGACAGGCGTCTTTCTAATTCACGCCAAGCTAGATAGCATCCCCTATGACTATTGCTTTTCTCATGTTCTGGGATGTGATCATACATTTTTCGCCATTTTCCAGCAGCTGACCATCCTTCAGCTGATGACAGTGCAGACTTGGATGCTGTGCTGATGTTGCAACATACATTATTCCAAAATAATCTACATGGAAAACAGTACAATGCTTGTTTAAGTTGATGCCAGACAAGCCAATCTCAGACATGTTGCTCTCCGTTAACATTTCGAAATTTTAGGATGCTTTCTGAAAACACATTGTTATTTATGTCTTTAGGAAATGTTTTAGGATAGCCAGTGTGACCCCTGACAACAGAATTTTCTGTCTAATTGAGAAGGACACACTGTTGCGAGAAGTCCAATGTCAACCCCACACCTTTCTCTTCACCAGTTTCTGCAAACGCTGCATCCATTGCCTCACTACCAGTTTCAACACTGACATCCACTCTTTTTTCCAAATCTTCATTTTTCTTACCCCTTCCATGCCCGAAATCCACATTTTTCTCATCCACCTTTTGTTCCAGTTCCACATTAGGTTGAATTACTTCATCTGCCCTTTTTTTCCAAACCCACATTTGCTTCATCTGTCTTTTGTTTCAAATCCACATTTGCCTCTTCTTCTAAATCCATATTTATATTTGTATCAGCTTCATCGTTTTCTTTTGGCCTTGTCACACCAACTTGAAAGAGTGTCTGCAGCCATCGTTTTTCATTCTCACTGCATTTTTGTTTTTCCTTGTGTTTTTGAGCTCCTGCTTTATGGGAAGACATGGTGGAAGACGTCACATCACATTGATCATTAATCATTTAGGGGGGAATTGCAGAAAGACTTGCCTATAGGAGCTACAGGCCTATATTCAGCCGTTGTAACGGCTATCCTATCTCCCTTAGGTCGTACGTATGATCTATAGTCAGTCTACCTGTCAAATCCGGCTTTTGGCCCAATTCGTCCCTAGTTATTGAAAAACTGTATACAATAGAGGTTTTGATTTTTTTTTTTTTTTTCCCCTCAACATACTCATGGGCCCCCCCGAAGACCCCCTGGGCCCCTGGGCAATGCACTGGCTGACCCCTCCCCACCCCTTCGATGGGCCTGTGTAGCTTTGCTACAAATATAATTAAACTTGCTACATAAGAACACTAGACCCGCTAAGTACATAAATTTCTACTAAATCGTCATAACTATTGCTAAAAGTTTTAGAACAATGTTAAAAATATACAAAAATTTCTTGTCAGTTTCTTCCTGCCTGACGTATGAAAAATTACGCTAAAATGAGTGATTAGATCTAGCAAGTATAGCGCTAACTCTGGCAACTGTTTGTTCTATTTAAGAGCCTAAAACATTTCGGGTCTACAACAAAATCTTAAATGATAAACAAAGACTGTGCCACAACTATGACGTATAGATTTTATTCATTTATTTTTTGAAAGAGCCATACATAGCTATTTTTCGTATTATCATACTTCAGAAAATACTCTATTAACTATTAGTATGTAGGACTGCTGGGCCTCAGGGAAGGGGCTTTGAATCCTACGCCCAGAGTCGGACACACAGGAAAAAAAAAAAATAGTTCGTCCATGGCCTTTGTTGTCAGTTCAGTAAAGTTTTAATTAGTGTGAAAATGTGAATGTGAGTTGGAGGAAGTAAGCAAGGGTGAGTATGAGAGGAAAGAGCTGAGTGTGAAAGAGTGAACGAGTGAATATATGAACAAACAAATATCTCCTTGCCTTTCCTCTAAAATGCCACTTCACTAAATAGACCTATTTACCTATTTACCTACAAGGGGTATGCCTTTCTCACAACATTTCCTATTTCAGTTTTCTAGTTAAAATCCGTGAAAAAATGAGGTCAGATGGAAGGAAATGTATGAAAAGACGAGTGAAACACCCGTAGACTTTATCTTTCAGCTACTATTATTTTTTTTTCTCCCTATTATACCTATTGAACCCCAGCAGTTAGAGGAAAAATCAAGATACCATAACACCGAGATCTACTACCAGATTCATTTTAGGCTAAATATCAATTCTGGTTTTCTCAAAAATGCCAGATTTAAAAATAGGACCTATTTTTACCCATTTCCCTGCGAAGGTATAGTGATGAGACCTAGCTCACGGGCTAGAACAGTAAAAAATAGGTCATAATTACAATCGGCCGTCGTCGTCGCTCAGTTTTGCTCTAAAATGCACCTTTTTCGAGATATGGGCACTTTTGTGTTTTCGGTGCCTCCTGGGCCACAGATTTTAAGCCTGGTAGATGGCGCCTCCAGTACCTTAACTTGCAGTCCAGCACAGGATAGCACTGAAAAACACAAAAGTGCCCATATCTCGAAAACGGTGCATTTTAGAGCAAAACTGAGCTACGACGACGGCCGCTTTATCAACTATGGCCTATTGTTTACTGCTCTAGCCCGTGAGCTAGGTCTCATCACGATACCTTCGCAGGGAAATGGGTAAAAATGGGTCACATTTTTTAATCTGGCATTTTAGAGAAAACCAGAAGAGATATTCAGCCCAAAATGAATCTGGTAGTAGATCTCGGTTTTATCTAAAAATGGTATCCATCATTTTTCCTGTAAACTCTGGGATTCGATAGGTATAATAGGGAGAAAGCACGCTGAGAAAGTCTACGGGTGTTTCATTCCTCCTTTGAGACTTCTACTTTCATCTGACCTCGTTTCTTCATGTCTTTTATACCGAAATAGGAAATCTGATGGAAGAGGCGTACCCTTTGTAGGTAAAGCAGTTGTTTGTCAGCCCTATTCTGCCTATCCCACCACAGGTTGTACGTAGTAAAAGACCAGACCTATTGGAGGTTCCACCCTTCGACAAATATCTCCTTGCCTTTCCACTTAAATGCCTCTTCACCAGTAAAATTAGTAATACATAAAAAAAAAACATTAACATTACATTATTTGAAGAACTTACTGGCCCATATAATGTAGGAAGCTCCCTAACACTTCTTCGTTAGCGATTTATTTTGGAAATGCGCGGTTAATATACTTTTGTACGTTATTTACGCTGAGTCTGGCGATATTGGAAGGATTTATATAACGCAGAATAGGAGAGCAAGGTGTTGTAAACAAAATAAATCGATTAGGAAAAGGTGTTAGGGAGCTTTCTTAACGGATGAGAATACCGGCCACTGTTATGCTAATCCAGTTGGTAGAAAGCATAGGACTCTACCATAACATACTATACCTGGCCATATCACACCATACCATACCACACCATACCGTACCATACCATACCATACTATACCATACCATACCTGGCCATATCACACCATACCATCCCATACTATACCATACCACACCATGCCATACAATACATATACCATATCATTCATGGTCATACCATATCATACCTGGTCATACCATATCATACCATACCATACCTGATCATTCCATACCATACCCTACCATACCATATCTGGCCATCCATACCATATCATACCATACCATATCGTACCATATCATACCTGGCCCTACCATACCATACATGGCCATCCATACCATACATTACCATACCATATCATACCATATCATACCTGCCTATACCATACAATTCCACGCCATACCACACCATACCATACCATATACCCTACCCTACCCTACCATATCATGCCATACCTAGACTTACCATACCACACCATACCATACCATGCCACACCATACCATACCATACTATACCATACCATACTGGTACTAAACCATACTCATACCCTACCATACCATACCATAATCCTGCGTGCTATTTATATCATTTAGTATCTACCTAAACAGCATGAATCGAGTACAAGATGAGATGGAGCCTTAATATGCAGGATGAATGGCTCATGGTTAGTTGCGACGTGAACATCAACGTTAGAATACACCCTCATACCATAACATCCTATTTTATGATATTCATCCCATTTTGATATGATTATAATTAGCCTGAATAATGTGCAAGATGCGTTGGGGCCTAAATATGCAGAAGTAGCCAACATCACGACATCACAACCCTCATCCACCACCATGTCACCACAGCCTCACCACACATCAGCACCATCACCTCACCCTTTCAACATAAACCACCAACACGCAGTCACATCACCACTTCACAAACACCACTACACCGTCTGTCTGATACTTGGAGGCGATGAAGTGTAGAGCAGTAATGTCCGGCTACACACATGCCTCCATTGTGAGTATAGCACAAACTGGAGGAGTGTATTGTGGTGAAGTCCTTTAGCAAGTACACTCTTAGCTCCTGGGTGTAGCAAAGCTCGTATTATTTTCGGTTGGGGAAGCTCCCTAACACATCTCCCTTAGCGATTTCTTTTACTTGTTACACTTTGCTGTCCTCTTCTGTGTTACTTAAATCATTCTCTTATCTCCATACGCTGCTTAAATAATTGCTGCATGATATTAGTTGGTCGTATCCAAAATAAATAAACAGAGAGAGAGAGAGAGAGAGAGAGAGAGAGAGAGAGAGAAGAGAGAGAGAGAGAGAGAGAGAGAGAGAGAGAGAGAGAGAGAGAGAGAGAGAGAGAGAGGTGCAAAGCCAGGGGAACAGGGCCCCTTGCTAGGTGGGGGAGGCAGTAGTATCTGGAGTCACATAAACCAGCAGACAATTGCGAGCGAACCCTAAGTTGGTACAGGGGGTTGTGCTGATAAAGGCTGAACAACGACTGCTGGCACACGACCACCTCTCCCACCACTACCACTACTGCACTACCCAACCACAACTGCCCCACACCACCACCACACTACTGACCCACAAAACACCACATCAGACTAAGCCACTCCCCACCACTTCATACCACACCATTTCCATCCATCAACATCATACCATATAACCATACCACACCATCATCACAACTGCCAACAACAACTTGATACCACACTCCACCACACAAAGCTATCAGCACCAGTCGATACTGCCATCTCACCAAACCACCACCATCACAACAACAACCTCACTACCACCACCACCACCACCACCACCACCACATTCTCAACACCACATCACCACCACACCACCACCATCACAGCAACAACTTCACCACCACCACCACCACCATCACAACAACATCCTAACCACCACCACCATCACACCACCACCATCACAACAACAACCTCACCACCACCACCACCACCACTTTCTCATCACCACATCACAACCACACAAACACCACAACACCACCACCACACAAACACTATTACACCACAACCACACAAACACCGCTACACCACACTCTGTCAATCAGCACACCACCACAACACCACCTCTAGGACTTGGCAGTATTCTGTATCACGATACCGGGCTAGTTCAGTATTGTCTATATTCTGAGCACAATACAATATTATCTCTATAAACTTGATACGATGCTGTGTCGGGGAGGAAAGAGAAAATATGTAAAACTTGGCTTAAAAGTCTTCCTTTATTAACATACGGTGATGGTGTTATTTTAACGGAAGGTATTGTTTTGCTGCGGGGTATTGTTTTGACATATGGTATTGTTTTGTCACGCGGTAGTTTTGACACAGGGTGTTGTTTTGACTGTGCCAAAATGACCGAATCACACACGATACATGGTAGTGAATTCATCCACAGTCCAGCTGTTATTTTACACTATACAATCTCAGTGTTATCGTACTAGGGCCATTTTCATATCTAGAGGACTTTGCTAGGGAGTAGAGTATTTAGTGACCAGATGACCTACCTGGATCCGTACTCTTGTAGGGTAAGGAGGCTCCCTAACACCTCTTCCTTAACGATTTATTTTCCAAACTACCCAGTAACATCCTCCTGTTTTGCTTCCCATATCTTTTTAATATCAACATAGATTGCATGAATAACGCACAAGGATATAGTAACGAAGCAGAATCAGGAATAAACCGGCAAGGAAGAGGTGTTAGTGGTATGGAACGCTTGCCCCCTCGGTGGATGGCGTGTGTTTTAATACCACATAACACAATGGCGGCAGGTGTTGAACTGGATGAAATATTGTTCATGTTTACTAAGCCACTGAATCCACCCACGTCTTCTTCGTCATCTTCATCTTCATCTTCATATTATTATTATTATTATATACTGTTGTAGGTGGGGGCGCTCACCATCCACTCACTCGATGTAGTGCTGCTCTCGGGTGTCTGCCCTTCCCTCTCCTCCCTCCTTTCCTTCCTTCCTCTTATGTCTTTCTTTACTTCATTCTTGTCTCGTTCTTCTGCGTACGGGTGACTTTACACTCCCTCTTTTGCCTTGCTTTCCTTCATTCTTTCCTATTCCTTCTGCCTATGGATGACTCTACACTGAGTGGCAAGCCGATTGGTTTTCTGTACACCAGCAAACCATTTACTACGCTGGGTAGTAACCATATAACCAAATTATGGCTCTTGGTGGTTTAGTGGGTAATTGCTGCTCTCCAATCTGATTGAGCCGGTGAAGGTTTATATTCAAGGGGTGGTTGGGGTTTTTTGCTCACGTATTGCCACTCAGGGATGAGTGAGGCTGGTCACTCTCATCTTAAATGTCAGGACCAACTTGCCTAGCCCCGGGTTCCTACGCTTCTCATCGGGCAACGTAGGATTGGATGATGAATGGACAGATTATTATTACTACTACTACTACTACTACTACTACTACTATTATTATTATTATTATTATTATTATTATTATTATTATTAATATCATCATCATCATCATCATAATAATTATTGTTATTATAAATATCACTATCATTATTTCTATCTTCAGACGAGTTTATTTCAATAAGTGTATGGATAGCCCTGATGCATGGCTGAATAACTGACTCTGAATCAGTGGCGCAAATATCAGTAATGTCTGTTACTGCGTCTGTGTGCAGTAGTCTGTGTACTGGCTACGTTTGCATCAAAATCAACTACGGTACATAAGTTCTGAATCCGGATGTGTAAAAACGCAGTAGGTGTTTGCAGTCCCTGTCTCTGCTTGGGTCCGTCTTCTCGTCGGGTAAGGAAGCTCTCACACACCTATTTCAAAGCGATTTATTTTATGTATTACACCTTACTGTCGTATTCTGTGCCACATAAATCCTTCTACTATGGCCCTACTTTGAAAGAATGTCGTGCAATAGTATAGTTACCAGCAATATCCAAAAAATAATTCGTTAAGGAAAATGTGTTAGGGAGCGTCGTAAACATCTGTATCGGAACTCGGGTATAGAGAAAAAAACTCCTGGTGGGTAGCAGTGCCTTGCATATTGTATAAAACAGGTGAGGGTCTACATCATCCTCGTGTTGTCATGAGGTAGGTGAGCACCTACATTTTCTACCTACTCTTTCCTTGGAATTAGAGCACCTGTTTTCTCCCCTGGCTCTTCTCTTGAAATACGTGAGAATTGACAATATCATCCTGCTCTTGTCCTCATATCTATCTATCTATCAGTCTGTTGAGAGTTCACAGCCCGTTCCCTGAGGCCCAGCAGTTCTCCTACGTACTTCACTTCCACATATCACCACTTCGGCACTAACACCTACCGTCCATACTGAATACATGCTAGGGCTGTCTCATACAGAACTGGTGTACTGGAATTAGAGGGGGTGTTTTTACAACATGTCTGCTTTAACGAAATTCAGATCCTTAAACTTTTCCATGGGCCAGTCGGGATTCGAATCTGGGTCCACTGGGATTGCAGGCCACGTCTCTACCTACTCGGCCACCGCCTTTCACCATGATTATTCACCTATGGTGGACGTAACATATGTGAAAATCGATATTGTTTTTCCTTCTCTGGTCTGTGAAGGGTATGCACTCTATGTCAACTCTGAGGCTTGGGTATGCATTCTCTGTCCAGAGTCAGGGGAGGGGATCTACTGTGAGGCTGGGTTATACACTGCCCACTCTCAGGCGGGGGTATGCACACTCTGTCCACTCTCAGGCGGGGGTATGCACTCTCTGTCCAATTCTCAGGCTGGGGTATGCACTCTCTGTCCAATTGTCAGGCTGGGGTATACATTGTCCACTCTCAGGCTTGTGTATGCACTTTGTCCACTCACAGGCAGGGTATGCACTCTCTGACCACTCTCTGGCGGAGGTATGCACTCTCAGCCCACTCTCAGGCGGGGGTATGCACTCTCTGTCCACTCTCAGGCGGAGGTATACACTCTCAGTCCACTCCCAGGCTTGGGTATGCACTCTCTGTCCACTCTCAGGCGGAGGTATGCACTCTCAGTTCACTCTCAGGCGGGGGTATGCACTCTCTGTCCACTCTCAGCCGGGAGTATGCACTCTCTGTCGCCTCTTGCTTTCCGAATGACATTACTTCTGTATCACTTTCTCCTCTGCAGTCAGGTCGACCCCCAGAGCGAAACTGAGAGTGGGAAAGTTTGCTGCGGAGTTACTGATGAGAGTGAGAGAGAGAGAGAGAGAGAGAGAGAGAGAGAGAGAGAGAGAGAGAGAGAGAGAGAGAGAGGCGGGTCGTGCCTGGCTCATATTTACAAAGGATTTCTAGCTTTAGTTGAGAATCAGTCTATTATTTAGTTTTATTTATTTATTTGCCTTATTTATAAAAGATCTGAAGTTTAGATCAAACAGCAGACAATTATTTTTGCCATGGCCAGGTATTTATTATATATATATATATATATATATATATATATATATATATATATATATATATATATATATATATATATATATATATATATATATTATATATATATATATATATATATTTAGGAATGAAGTAGAGAGATTTCTGAGAGAGCTGGGGGAAGGCAGTTAAATGCTCTGACGTGGAGTTGATTTGTTTGTGGGCACCCCTTACGAAATTAAGATGTCTGGCAATAGAAACTGATAGACAGGCAGACAGAAAGACAGACAGACAAACAGATGGAGAGGCAGACAGACAGGTAGATAGATAGATATAACAGAACAAATTTTATCCATTTTTCTCTTCAGTTGTGAAATATATGGCGATGCTATTGAAAAAAAAAAATGACCCCATGGCAGATTAATTGCTGAACTGATGGTTTAGCTGAGCTTTAATCAAAATGCTGTTTTTCACGCTGTGTTTGAGGCGGGGACAAAAATATGTGTGTGTGCAAGTGTCGTTCATTGTGTTGAAAGCAGAGAGCCAGTTGCACTTTTAAAAATATTCAGTTTATACTTTTGTGCAAGAGAATTTCAGGGATAATTAAAAAACCTTGTTAATCATATCCATCCCTTCGTTATCATCATTATTATAGTTTTTCATGTTGTTATCGGACTATTATATTATTTTTTACTCCAAATTGCCATCTCTCCATCTTGCAGGATGAGTTGTAATAATAGATGAGCACTAAAAGATCCTGCTAGTCCGGAAGAAGTGCCATTGATGTAGAGCCTTGGTACTGTCTTTTTCAGCCACTGAGTTACGTAAAATAACCAACAAATACATAAAAACCTGGGCCAAGTTAAAGTAAATAGACATTAGTTTTGTACAGGTTATGTATCATGCTTATTGATGCTGGAAATGGACGCCTTCATACGGTGGTACCAATGTAACTGAGCGGCAGAGCTACCCACCTATACAAATGTCTTTCAGTTCCCTCCCTATTCTCTGGAAGGTGGATGGTGGGCTCCGGCAGAAAGGTAACTTCAGCCTGCAGTCCACGAAGAGGTCAGAACAATAATGAGAGAGAGAGAGAGAGAGAGAGAGAGAGAGAGAGAGAGAGAGAGAGAGAGAGAGAGAGAGAGAGAGAGAGAGAGAGAGAGAAAATGATGCTTGTCAGAATGAAACTGTCAGGTATTTGGATCATCTCGTCCTTGCACCCAAGAAAGAATGGAATTCTAAACCCACACTCAGGCCCATATGTCACTTTTTTTTTTTTTTTTTTTTTTTACGCAGGCAAGAAGTGGGTTCGTTTCTTTCTCAACCCTTTCAGGCTCGTTTTCCCGTCGGTTAAGAAAGCTCCCTAACATAAAAAGACTTTGTAGTTACTTGTAGAGAAGTTATATATATTAGACTTGTGGACGAGCGGTTGTTATACTTGAGTTTTTTTGTAAGTAGATAATCTTGGTTCCCTTTTGTCATGCAATGACAGGAGAGGTAAAGAATAGTATGGGACTATTTTTATTTGTCTTGGAAATATTAACAGTCTCTCACACACGAGTGAGTATAAGTAGAGTCCAGCTAGCTACCTCCCTGTCTCTCTCTCTCTCTCTCTCTCTCTCTCTCTCTCTCCCAAGTTGCTAAGCCTTTCTCCCCACTACCTGCCGATTCTATGGCTTCTCTTCTTCTGAGCTCTCTTTCTTAAATTCTGGTGAAACAGGAGTCGTGTCACGTGTGTTCGCTGTGGTTGGAAAGTTCTAGAAGCCTGTGTGTGAGTATGTGTGTATGTGTGTGTATGGTCACTAGGCTTTGTTCACCTGCTGTATCGCTGACAAACTAACTGCATCATCTCCTGACTGGCTGCTTCCTAATCTGTTGTCAGCTTTTCCTCAGTGTAACTTGCAAGATCATTTCCCATTCCCAGGCTCGCATAGAGCTGTCTATCTGTCTATTTATCTATCTATCTATTATGATTTGTAATTATAATATGGACTCATAACATTGCTCGATCCACGCAGCTGAAGGTCCTCCGACAGCAATTATCATTGACACATGCTAATCTATTAGTACATAATATTGATTATAATATTGTATACATATAATATTCATTGTAAATAGTAATTATTCAGTAATATTACATTTTAAACAAGTTGTATACATATTTGAATAAATGCATTAAAAGTAAACTATTTAACTGTAATACAGTATGTACTTGGGTTATTGTAGTGAAATGCATACATACAAGAAAAAAAAAATAGTTTAAAATTAAGATTATGGTAAGAGTTATTGATATTTCATTTAAAGATAATGGTACTGGTATGCCATACATGGGTCATTCTTCTTTGTATATATATATATATATATATATATATATATATATATATATATATATATATATATATATATATATAATTAATACTATATACAAAATATGTACACTTCATTCAGCGGGGTTAACTTGGATGTTAACTCTCCCCCCACTAAATACTGACTCCAAATTAGCAATTCTTGCATGCATTCTGTGCATTGCGAACAGAAGTACTGCAAATACAATGCAGAAGATTATAAAGACGGTAGGTGCTGGGCTATACACATAATATGGGTTGAACATACTCAAACTCAAATCTTCCCTGGGCTTCATTGTTTCATTGATCAGCTGCATAGTTTCAAAGTTAGGTGAAGTCAACTTAATACTTGTGCTCATGTTTAAGTTCATATCAGGCAGTGGGTGGAAATGTTTGTGTGTATGATTGAGAATGGCGTAGTGATTGATGGTGGAAAAAGTAGACATGGCTGGTGTAAATACCGCACAGTAGTCTGGTGCTATGTATAATCCTGAGGCTGAAGTATGAGATGATGGTATATCTGGACAGACTATGTAAACTGATGTGTTATGAGTGAAATAAAAAAAACTGTGAGTGTCCAATGCGTTGATGGTGTACAAGTTTATCTGGAGCAAAAGTGATGTTGCAATGATGATGAATATTGTCATTTCTGATGATAGCCATTTCACAAGGGACTGTATCAGTAGGCTGAAACGTGAAAATGTACGCAGGACAAAGATGAACAGCATGTAAGGATGTGCGGCACTTTCGTTCAATCGTTGATTCAGTTGCGAAAGTGACAGTGTCCCATCTCTTGGAGACCATGATGAGTTCGGTGTCTGTGTTGATGTTGATGATGACCAAAGTGTTGTTATTTTTATAGGGGAAGGGATGTTTATGGTATACTGTGAACAGGTCTTCAGTTATGAATGGTACATGAACTACTACTGATGTTGGTGTTAGTGTTGCTTCTAAATATGGATAATATTGCATGAATTCTCTACTGCGGAACAACGGCTTCAATTTATGTTTATGTATGCCTTGACTAATTATCTGACGTAGCTCATGAACTGGGAGTAAGTCAGTTGTGATCTTGCCATCACCAGCATTCGAAATTCCCTGCATAAGTGCCCTGAAACGATCTCTAGTGTTCTCTGATTGTAGTAGAATCGTGTCAATATGTTCTGTGATGATGGAGAAGTGTTGGAGAAGTGTAATGTTTCCTTCCATTTCATTTATTTAATCTACACTCTCGAGAGCTATGTTTTCTGCCTTTTTCAGATTTTTCACAATTGTCTTCATTGCTGAGTTCTGTCCTGTGATGAATTTATGATGATATGTTTGTACCTGAGCTATCTTATTAAATTTGTTGTTTATTTCTTTAAGGTCATCCTCTGTAGCCAATCCAAAGATGTTCCCAAGAACTGCGCCACCCAGGTCGAACAAACCGCGCTTTTGGCGAGTACGTGTGATGTTGTTCCTGTCGCTCAGTACCTCCGTTCCATAAGATGGGAGATCTTGAATCATGATAAGCATAGTTGACTTTGCCTGTTCTAGTTTCCATTTCGCTAACATTACCATTTCATTCACTTCCATTGTGTTATGTGCTTTTGAAACATAATTTCCTATCATGAAGTCCAGAGTTCGCATCGGCGTCGTAAGTCTGTCTAGATAAGTAGGTAATTCATACAAGTAATCTAGACTTATTTCAGTACTCATGACGTTCTTAACGATTGTAGTCGTGGCCGTTGGAGCTATGAGGCATCCTTGTCGCACTATGTGCTGGGGGTCTAAGCGCGCATATCCTCTTGCTATGTAGAGGAGAATCCATAGCATAAGTTCCTTCATCGTAACCTACCGAAAAAAAAAATCTATTAATTTCCTAATATGGTCATGCTGTGGTCGATGATAGTGATGATGAGCGTTACGGTTGATTGTTATTTCATTTATAGGAGTTTAAATCGATATTTAATTCTCGTAAATGATGTACTGTAGATTTTATTGGAACAGTTGCACCTATGTTCGATTGTTTGGTATATGACCTTAATTTCTTTTTGTAATCATTGTTGTTTTCTTGCTTGGTTTCTTGAGGTACGTTCGCCTGTTTGGTTGTATCCGAGGCTGAATAATTATTGGATAATTCCCTTGAAACTCGTTTTAAATGGTCAATATGAACTTGTTTCTCCTCGCCACTTGAAAGTGACAATTAAAACTTTGTTTGCTTTTATATTAATTACTCTGTATGGGCCCTCAAATTTTGGGGATAATTTATTGTCTCTCGTATGAATGACTCCGTAAACAATGTCTCCTAAGCTGATAGGTGAATCTTTTGCCTTCTTGTTAAATGCCTCCGTCATTTCTTCCTTGGACATCGTTAATTGTTTTTGACTCTTTTGTGAATGTCCTGGAATTCACGTAAACGGAGTTTAGAGTAATCATCGTAATTGTATATGGGCAGACTGTCACCTTCTAGGAGCTCATATGGTAATTTTTTATCTGTTCCATATATAATGAAATGTGGTGTGTCACCTATGGATTTATTTATAGATCCATTAATTGAGGCTTCTACTCTGGGAATCCAATCATCCCAGCTTGCATAATTTTCACTGAGAATGTGTCGTAGCACATCTAATACTTTTTATTTTGTCTCTCTACCAACCCATTCGATGCTGGGTGATAGGCTAAAACGTTAACCTTTTTGATGTTGTATTGTTTACATATTTCTTGTAAGATCTCAGAATTAAATTCTCCTCCATTATCACTTATTAGTACCTTTGGGGTAGTAAAGCGACATATTACATTATCTGTTATTGCCTTTGCTACTGTCTCTGCTGTCTTATCTTTAATTGGAGCTAAAATGACATAACGGGAAAAATGATCCGTTGCTACGAATAAGTATAGGTTATTATTGTATGATAATGGCATCTTGAGTAAATCAACAGCGACAACGTCCCATGGTTGATGTGGTACAGGGTAATTACCCATCGGTGCAGGTGTGATTGGGTATCCTTTGTGTTTCGCACATGATTCGCATCTGTCTATAAGATTGTTTATATCTTTTCGTAATGAAGGCCAGTAATATAACAGCTGGGCTTGGTTGAATGTCTTATCCTTTCCAGGATGTCCTGCATGTGGGCTGTCGTGTACCGTTCGTAATACTTGGGGTATCATGTCATTAGGTACTACCAATTGGTTAGTATTTCTTTGGCGTTTTGGTTGTTTAGAGTTAATCTTGTATAATGTATTATTGACCAATGTGAATTGTTCGAGTGGGACATGCAGTTTGGGTAATTGTATGTCATCTCCACTTTCTAACTTGTATATAACTTTAGACCATATTGGGTCAAGTCTTTGTGCCTTTGCGATATCCTCGTGGTTTGGGATATTTCCTTTGAGATCTAACGCCGCGACCTGAATTGTGTTCGGGTTCCTAGATAATGCGTCAGCTACTATGTTCATTTTACCTTGTATATAATGAATTTGTGCATTGTAGTTTTCAACTGTACATTTCCATCTTGCTGTCCTCCCAGAAGGAGTTTTTCTTTAAACATACCCACCAGTGGTTTATGGTCGGTGAATAAGTGGATTTCGTAACCATATACCAAATCTCGAAACTTTTGTAATGCAAAAACCACTGCAAGTGCCTCTAAGTCTGTAGTACAATAAGTTTTCTTTGCACCTCTTGTTTGTCTGCTGGCCAATGCAACTGGTTGATTTTTTCCTCTTTTATCTTCCTGCATCAGTACAGCCCCTAATCCTTTAACTGATGCGTCTGTACAAATAAGATATGATTTTGTGTAATCTGGATATGCTAAACAAGGTGCATTTGTTACTTTAATTTGTAGATTGTTAAATGCCCTTTTTTGTTCTTCTTCCCATTGGAATACAGCATCTTTTTTGAGTAGTTGGAATAGAGGAAAGGCTATATGAGAGAACTGTGGTACGGATGACCTATAGTACCCAGCCAGACCTAAAAATTGTCTAACTTCGTCAGTCGTAGTGGGTTCAGGAAAATCTCTCACTGCCTGTATTTTGTCATCAGTGATGTGAATACCATCAGAACTTAATTTGTGGCCTAAGAAATTTATTTCCTTAAAGCAAAATTTGCATTTAGAAAGCTTAATTTTTAAACCAGCATCACTAAGCTTTTGTAAGAGTAAGTCTAATTTCCTGAGATGATCCTTAATATTCTTCGTTGCGATTATAATATCGTCAAGATAAACAAATATTCCTTGTCCTAAAATTCCGGACAATACGTAATTCATAAGACGCTGGAATGTGCCTGGGGCTGTCCTCAGTCCCATTGGCATTCTTGTATATTGATAATGGCCTCTGTTTGTTGAAAAGGCAGTGTATTTACATGACTCCTTCGATACCGGAATCTGATAATAGCCGTTTAGGAGATCGATGGTCGAGAATATATTATTCTCAGGACCAATATTCTGTAGAACGTTGCTTAGCAATGGCATGGGAAATCTGTCTGGGATTGTGTGATTATTAATTTACAGTAATCTACTACCGCACGCATTTCTCCATTTCGTTTGGGCACGAAGAATAATGGGGCATTCCACGGGGAGACTGAAGGCTCAATAATTCCAAGTTTTAACATTTCATCGACATACTGATTTGCAAGTGTACGTTGGGAGTGTGGTATGCGGTAAGCTGGTAAGAAAATTGGTGGTGTTTCTGGGTGCACATTAATCGTGTGATTAATCAAGTTAGTACACCCTAATTGTTCTCCGGGCAATACTACGGTGTCCCTGTGTGTTTCCAGCAGGGTTAACAAATCATTTTCTTCATCAAATTCACCTGAGTGAATTAAATTCTCTTTTATTCTTTCTCTATCCGTAGATTTTATCTCACTTGTCACTCCAGCTATAACTATTTCCTTCACAGGGGCGGGACATTTTTCAGTATTAACTATGCAAGTCCCCTTTTTCAACTGAACTTCCCCATTCATGTGATTAATTATGAATATCTGAGTTTGCCCTTCGTCGTTCGTATGACATAATGCGTTTTCTACAGACAATCCCTTTACATAATTCTTCTAAGACAAGAACAGTACTATTCCGTAATTTGTTCTTTATGGTAACTTTCATGTAGGAATTAGGTGGTATAACTAAATTATTAGTGAGATGGGCTGGAAAAATTGATAAATCAGTACTGTTATCTGGGTCACTAATTCTGGAGGATGGGGTTGGTGGTGGGAGTGGATCTATACACTCATCTGTTTGTGTATGTTTGTTTAAGCCTTTAATATTACCAATTCTTTTTGGCTCTCTTTTACCAATCAGTGAAGGCTCTGAAGGTATTTCCTCTATGAATTCATTGTCAAAGTCTATTCCATTCATTTGTGGGAGTATGGTTATGTTCTCAGCTCTCATGGATCTTAAGCCCAGTAACATATGAGCTTTAATTGCTAAGTTTTCAACGATATAGAAAAATGCAGAGAATGGTCTTGTAGTCTCTGTGAAACTGATATTTAATCTTATCATACCTTTCACTGTAATTTGTTGTCCATCTACCGTGTATAAATCTAAATCAGCTTCATCCAGAAAAGTTACTTTCTTTTTATTTTTAAGAATTCTATTTAGTTCTTCATGTGTTATTAAGTTCACTGGAGAGCCTGTATCTAAAAATAAGGAAACGTTTTGATCCTCACATACAGCTGGTATCAAGGTACACTGATTTCCCAACATGCCTCCTATGTGAATTATAGACTTGTTTTTCTTTACGTTTGTTCGTTTTTTGTCATGACTTGGTCTTCCCCCGATTTGAACATAGAAACAATTTTTTCTACTGTTTTGCAATCACTGGTCCAGTGCCCTTGGTATCTATGATGCCTACAGTAAGGACCAAATCCATGTGTCTTTTGTTTGTCCTCTTTTGCTTTGATAAAATATTCATACCTTGTGTGTCCTGGTTTTGCACAATAATGACATAGAATGGACCTATCCCTTGACTGTGACCTACGATGTGATTTCCCGTAAGTAGTGTTGTTTATGGCGCGAGACCTGCTCGGGCTGTGCGAAAACTTATGAAACTGCCTGTAGCCTGGCGTCAGTGATCGAGGCCTTGTCATGTTTGGTTGTTTGGTCTGCCTGCTTTCGGGTCGCGATCGATTATGTTCTCTGTTTGGGGTCGGTGTAGATGTTTTCACAGCTGATACTCTCTCAGGTACCCTCATTCTACTAGAATGTGCATGTGTGTCGACCATACCTGCTTTACTGCACTGCATCTCTACCTCATTCATTAAGTCTAGCAAGCACATTCCTGGGGTGTACGCGATCGTCTTGGCGATCTTAAGGGTCCTATCAGGTAATTTACACAAGGTACCTACATAACCAATGATGTCCACGACGAGGTCTGGGGACATCTTTCCATCATCTGTTATCCAATTTGAGTTTTCCAAAGTAACTAACAACGTTCTTTTGATTGTGGAGACATCAGCAGTTATTTCACTGAGCACATGGTTTGTAGTGTGCTCCCTTACAAGATCTACAATTTTATGTAATTCTGGAATTATACCTGGCAAGAAGTTCATACCTCCAGAAAATTTCTTCAAAAATTCAGTTTTAAATTCATCATATGTCCTAGCCTTATGGAGCTTGTCTGAGCGCAGTAAATTGCTTGCTGGACATCTTTCCTGGCTTATGCAAGATGAAAAAATAGCAATTTTCTCTTGTTCATCTAGTATGTGGCGCTTGATGAACATTTGTTCGCACTGACTGACTAATGAAATGACATCAATGCGATCTTTGTCTGTGCCAGAGAATTGTAGGGCAATTTTATCCTCGTGATACAGAAACACTTGAGGTGTGGTTGTTAGATCAGCGGTATTTGTTTCTTGATTCATTTTCACTGTTTGCTCTGTTAATTCAACTTGGACGTGTTTATCGTTGTGTGAGGGAATGGTGGAATATGTATGACCGGACTGGTGAACCCTATTAAGTATATTGGCATACATGTGCAAGTCAGCGACAAAGTCCGCACTTGCTACGTCAGAGGGGGTTTCCCACTCATCATCTGAAACTGCCGTATTTGTTTCATGGTCTTTAGTTGGTGGTGAGGTTTGTACAAGGGGTGTGTTGCCTTGGTGCTCTCTTAATTGTGAGTCTGTTGTTGTGGCAAATTGTGTGTCATCTGGTATTAACGTGGGTGGTGGCAAAAATATTCCTGTCATTAAGATATGGTGTTATGAAATACGCCTCTTGTTTATTTATGTCCTTACAAAATAGATGAGTAAATAAGTTGAAATTAATGATAGATAGTGAGTGTATAAGTGTATATATGGAAATAAGTAAAAAAAATTGAATGTAGCTAATTTTAGCACTGAGAAGAAATGAGTAAGTATAATTTTACCCACTTGATACAGATCGTAGAGGTGTGTCGATACAAAAGTCGATCTCGGAAGAAAAATGCAGGTTTGATTGAAGATCTCTTGATAATTCTAGTGCTGTGTTGATGGACGATATTACTCAGGAAATTCCATGGCCTGGTGCTTGTGGTGGTTAACAGCTGTCCCAGGCAAACCTCAGCATAGAACGTCGAATTTCCAACTCAACTGTGAAAATAAATGAGTATGAGTAGGAGCTCTGTGAATAATGAGTAATGAGTAGTGGGTGAGAAGTGCCTGGTGTCAGTCACACGTTGCTTGGCATGGCAGACTCGCGTTGTGATGTCATCTCAGCACATGGTGACGTCGGCTTCCCACACTGGTAGCTGTGGTGAGTAAATGAGTAGCGATGAGTAACTTGAGTGAAGATGAGTCGGTAAGATGAGTTGTGAATATGGACTTGGTATTTGCTTCGTCGTCTTGACCTCTTCACTCCTGAGTCAGCGGTGGAGGTTGGGGGACGGTAGCAGAGAGAGGAGGGTGAGGTCTGGTAGTTGTGAATTGTGAGTCGTGTCTCACTTTCCGTTTGTTTGTTTTGTTTTTCTTCCTCGAGGTATTCGTGATCCTTTTTTCTTGTGATTTACTCGTTGTAGGATGAAGACTGCCGCTACTTGTAGGTGCGTGTAGAAGATTATACAGACGACTCGTAGAGTTGTTACTTGTAGTTGATTGTAGATGGTTGTAGTTCGTTGGTTGTGAGAGGTATTTTTTTGTTTTCAATCTTGATATTTTGTAGGAATTCACTGTTGATTCGTAGACGAGGTTCGTATACGTTCGCTGCTACCAAATGTTATAAAGAGACTTTGTAGTTACTTGTAGAGAAGTTATATATATTAGACTTGTGGACGAGCGGTTGTTATACTTGAGTTTTTTTGTAAGTAGATAATCTTGGTTCCCTTTTGTCATGCAATGACAGGAGAGGTAAAGAATAGTATGGGACTATTTTTATTTGTCTTGGAAATATTAACAGAGTCTCTCACAGACGAGTGAGTATAAGTAGAGTCCAGCTAGCTACCTCCCTGTCTCGCTCTCTCTCTCTCTCTCTCTCTCTCTCTCTCCCCCCCAAGTTGCTAAGCCTTTCTCCCCACTACCTGCCGATTCTATGGCTTCTCTTCTTCTGAGCTCTCTTTCCTAAATTCTGGTGAAACAGGAGTCGTGTCACGTGTGTTCACTGTGGTTGGAAAGTTCTAGAAGCCTGTGTGTGAGTATGTGTGTATGTGTGTGTATGGTCACTAGGCTTTGTTCACCTGCTGTATCGCTGACAAACTAACTGCATCATCTCCTGACTGGCTACTTCCTAATCTGTCATCAGCTTTTCCTTAGTGTAACTTGCAAGATCATTTCCCATTCCCAGGCTCGCATAGAGCTGTCTGTCTGTCTATTTATCTATCTATCTATTATGATTTGTAAATATAATATGGACTCATAACATTTTCCTAAGCGATTTACTTTGCGGTACACCTTGCTGTCCTCTTCTGTGATGCTCAGATATTTCTAATATTGCCATAGTTTTCATAAACAACGCACAAAATAATAGTAACACGAACGTACCCAAAAATAAATCAGTAAAGCAGAAGTGTTAGTGAACTTCCTTAACCGACGAGAATACGAGACCGTCACAGTCATTCAAGGACACAGATCCATTCAGGTCTTCTCACATAACACACATGAACTGAATGATGGAGTTTCTACTGATATGCAGTGTCACTGGGCAAAATGTAATGGAAAAGGGGACATTCCTGTTTTGTACAAATGACTTCCGTAAATGCAAAAGTTTTAAAGATTTTTTGGTGATGAGTGCAGGGAAGAAAGGTTGCTGGTTCTTTGAAAGCAGTGATAAGAAACAGGGAAGTGAGCATGGAAGTGAAAAAGTTACTACATGACAGTATTGTGATACCAACTCTAACATATGGAAGTGAAGCTTGGTCGTTGTTGGAAGGACACAAGTCGAGTGAGAGCAGTGGAAATGAGTTATTTTAGAGGAGCCTGTGGAGTCACATGGAGAGACAGGCTGACGAATGAGGATATAAAGGAGCGTTGTGGTGTGGATGTGGATGTGATAGGAAGCGTTATGAGGAACACACTGAGGTGGTTTGGCCATGTGGAGAGAATGGAGGGTGAAAGACTGACGAAGAGAGTGTATGAGAGTGAGGTGGAAGGGGGAAGAGGGAGGAGGAGGCCGAGGGTGAGATGGAGGGATGGGGTGGAGAGGTATATGAGAGAGGGGTGTGTGAGGTGGGAGCAGGGCAGTGAAATGGCGGGGGACAGGGCGACTTGGAGGCGATTTGTTTGTGGCCACCCCAAACGGGATTGAGGCGTCTGGAGGGGAGTGCAATACCCTTTTTGCATATGAAAATCGAGAACTATATAGTTATAACTCCTGGATGTTTGCTATCGTAGACATCGTTTGTCCCCTAGAAAGTGTTTTTCTTTAATGAAAAGAATATGATTTTTTCTGGGAGACAATTTGCTAAGACAAACACTTTACATATGTATTGTATATAGTTTTATGGAGTAAATGGTACATTTAAATCTAGTTTAGTTTTGTATCACGGCATAAAGTCGTGGGATTTAAATACGACTGTAGTGTAGTGATCTGAATCCATTCCATACACTGCTCAGGATGCTTCACTTACCAGACTAACACAGCGTTCATTTTGGGGGTAATGGCATGGTTCTCGTGCAAAACTGTCTGTTCAGCGACTTACCCTGTGACAGAGAATTGCATAGTGAGCGGTGACTGCATCATGCACGTCCCCTTTTTTTGGATGTAGACCTGTTAACTGCTGAGCGCATTGTTTGATCTTTGGTGACCGAAGTTTTCCGACTTGCACTGAGCGGATTCGGGGGCTTGTCGAATGGTTCTGGTTACACTAATGGTAATTTTCCAGTCTGCCTGATCAGCATCCGCAAGCACTGGCAGTATAGCATTTTCAGGGAGAGTTCAATATGCATTTGCTCTGAGTCACAGGACATGCGTGAATCCAGCATTAGTGTTGTAGCTTGATTTGCTGCAGGAAACGCTTAGGGCCGTCTGTGCACCGTGGATATCTCTTGGTGCTGAACCACATGGGTGCACAATGACACACAAGTCATGTGTGAGTGAATACAGATCATGGCTACTCTGGGCCATCGCTACATGTTGCCAACAAATTCTGCTGGCAGTTGTAACCAATATTGCATAGGAAATTTGTCCGGGAATCTCTCGTACACTATCTTCTTTTATGACACCAGTCCTTATTGCTTTTACCATCCTGTGATGTAGGGCTGCTCACGACTCAATTTAATAAGGTCAACATCTGAAGGAGGGTGGCCGTCATCGGTACGCTGTTTTATTCAAGAGAAAAGTGGCAAACTTTCCATTGTGGCCAAGGCTTTACCAGTTGGTGCTCTCCATTGAGATGCAGATTCTGAGGCTGATGACTCCCTTGCATAAGCGGTGCAGTGGGAGTTCATTTAGATGCAGGCTATAGATGAGCCATTACGAAGACGACACAGGCGCCACGTTAACAGATATATTGCTCCATTTCTGTGCCCTGTGTTTGTGGCTGTGCTGTCGGTTCACATTGCAGTTATCTTGTCTGCAATACTCATTTATTCACCCATGAGCTGATGTCCATCCATGATGGTGGTGCTGGCTCCTCGTTCCAGTGTCAGATGGCCTAGGCAGAAGGTTCTACGCTTTCTGACCAGTACATGATGGTCCTTACCTTACTATGTGGTATCCCTTTTGTTCACCCTTTCGGTTTCACCAGCATCATGTCTTTCCACTCCTCCCCCTCCCAAAAATAAAGCAGCGACTTCCACGTCGCGGCAAGTTACAATTTCCTTCAGATCCCTGAGTGCTTTCTGTCCTGCTCTTGACGCATGTGGTGATCAATTATGTTTACTTGATAATTAAAACTGATGATGCCATGGTCAACCAATATTCCAATGCTTATCGTCCCAGCAGCCCTATTCGATACACCTCACATACCACTCATCTTCCAAAACAACAGTGAGAATCAGTGTGGTGATCTGTTGTTCTGGCCTTTTCACCCACCCACTCATCACCAACACGTTCACCACTGGAGTCTGCTTCTGCCTGATGTGATTCGACCATACTGCAGAGAATGCTACCTGTTGTCTTTCAATTTTTCTTCTCTTCTATTCTTGTCATAATTGCATCCAGTCCTCTCTTTACTTCCTTCTCGTCATCATCCGAGCCACATTTTTATGCACCTCACTTACTGCATGATCCTTGTGGTCCTCCAGTCAATCAGAAACTCATATTCTTGTCATAAATCTTTCATTTCTTTTTCACCGTGGCATGCAGACAAGCTATAATACTGACAGACAGCTATATCAGACAATAGATTCAGGTTTTCATTGAACACCTTGGGTCTTCTTGTGGCATGCTTGCCTTGTTTTGATGAATAAATTGTGGGCCTCCTTCCACCAACTGGGCCAGCTTGATATTCACTTTCATCGTTATCACAGAGCTGCTTCTCTGCCCTGTTGTGCAAGCATCCCAGAACTCCCTCCCTATCCCCCGAAAGAAGAATGATGAACTTCTCTGCCCGGTTATACAAACGACTTTTAAGTCCTACATCTTTTCGGAGGATAGGGAGGGAGTTGAAGGATGTTTGTATAACTGGACAGAGAAGGAGCTCAGCTATATCGGTGCCGCCACGTGAAGGCGTCCCTCTCCAGCACCAACAGAGGAGTAAAAGGACGGGTAATCTGATGTAGGGAGGGAAATGAAAAATATTCAGATTTATAATGCTGGCAAGAGAATGTTGGTGAACACTGACTAGTGATGTTTCATTTTGACGGAACTGATACTTCCAAAGTTTGACCGAAATTCGTCACACTTGCTTAGGTTAAAGATAACAGTATTAATGATGATGTTAAGAAAATATGGCTCATAATTCGCCTGGGGAAAGCCCCAGGAATTGATGGAGTGTGTGGTGAAGTGCTGAAGCATGGGGGAGAGATAGTAATAGAATGGATGTGGAAGATGTGCAGATTGGCATGGGAGGAAGGTAGAGTCCCGGAGGATTGGAAGTCAGGTATAATTGTTTCCCTGTACAAAGGAAAATGGGAAAAAGAAGTGTGTGGTAATCGTAGGGGCATTTGCCTTCTTAGTGTAATAGGAAGAGTATATGGTAGGATATTTACTGACAGAGTTAGGAAGATAACAGAGGAATTAGTTGGAGGATAACAGGGAGGGTTCAGGAAGGGAAAAGGTTGTGTAGATCAGACATTCATTTTTAGATCATTAGTGGAAAAATTTCTAGGGAAGGGAAAGAAGTTGTATGCAGCCTTCATGGATTTGGGGAAAGCATATGACAGGGTGGATAGACAAGGATTGTGGAAAGTATTAAGAATATATGGAGTAGGTGGGAAGTTGTTGAAGGCCGTGAAGAGTAAGTAAGAGGGTGCTAAGGCTGCAGTGGGGGTGGATGGTGAACTGAGTGAATTTTTCTATTTGAAGGTTGGATTGAAACAAGGATGTGTCATGTCTCCATGGTTGTTCAATCTGTATATGGATGAGGTTATAAAGGAGATACAAGGTTGGGCAGTGGATGTTGGGGTGGCCCTAGTGAGAGAGGGCAGCGTTTGGAAACTCCCTGTACTGTTGCTTGCAGATGATACTGTGTTGTTAAGTGAAGACGAAGGGGAGCTGCAAGGCTTGGTGAATGAGTCTGGGAGAGTGTATAAGAAACAGAATCTAAAGGTGAATGTAGGGAAGAGTAAAGTGATGGTCTTCGAGAGAACTGAAGTCAGTAAATGTACAGTGAGGTTGGATGAGGAGGAAATGGAAACCGTGAGTGCGTTTAAGTGCTTGGGTAGTGTGATAGATAAGGATGGAAGTTTAGAGGGTGAAGTGCTTGAAAGGGTGCAGCAGGGAAGAAAGGTTGCTGGTTCCTTGAAAGTAGTGATAAGAAACAGGGAAGTGAGCATGGAACTGACAAAGCTACTACATGGCAGTATTGTGATACCAACTCTAACGTATGGAAGTGAAGTTTGGACCTTGTTGGAGGGACAGAAGTCAAGAGTGAGAGCAGTGAAAATGAGTTATTTTAGAGGAGCCAGTGGAGCCACAAGGAGTGACAGACTGACAAATGAGGAAGTGAAGGAATGTTGTGGTGTGGATGTGGATGTGATAGGAAGCTTTAGGAGAAACACATTAATGTGGTTTGGCCATGTGGAGAGGATGGAGAGTGAGAAACTGACAAAGAGAGTATATGTGAGTGAGGTGGAGGGGGGGAGAGGGAGGGGGAGGCCAAGGATGAGGTGGAGGGATGGAGTGGAGAGGTATATGAGCGAGGGG
The DNA here is from genome assembly GCF_032717465.1 of Coenobita brevimanus. NCBI lineage: Eukaryota > Metazoa > Arthropoda > Malacostraca > Decapoda > Coenobitidae > Coenobita > Coenobita brevimanus. Next base: position 3,024,592 of record NC_137042.1, read on the forward strand.
GGTGTGAGCTGGGAGCAGGGCAGCGAAATGGCGGGGGACAGAGCGACATGGAGGCGATTTGTTTGTGGCCACCCCTTGCGGGATTAAGGCATCTGGCGATAGTTAGATAGATATAATTCGCCACATTTCCCATAGTTAACGAAGACAGTATTACAGGTGAAAAAATCAACACCCTTAGCACAGTATGAGTCATTCTCAGCTAATTTTTTTTTTTTATGTGAGGAAGAAAGAACTAAAGGCAATGAGCCTGCAATACTGTTCCCTCCAAGAGAAAGACAAAATACAAGAGAGAGCCAAATTCAAGATCCATTCATTTCGAGATGCCTGGACACACTGCGTTTGAAAGACTGGAGATCATAGGAAGCAGGAAATACAGACAGAGGGAGACAGTTCCAGAGTTGACCTGTTGCATAAATGAAGGACTGGGAGTAACGGTTGACTCTTGCATTAGAGAGTTGGACAGAAAAGGGGTGAGAGTTTGCTGCTAGACGGGTGCTACGCGCCCGTCGTAGAAGTGGAGGAATGCATGCAGACAGTTCAGAGGAACAGTGACCATTGAAGTAGCGATAGAAAAGAGATAAAGATGCAACACTGCGGCGAAGAGACAGAGGTTGAAGGGAGTCAGTAAGAGGGGGAGAGTTAATGAGACGAAAAGCCTTTGACTCCACCCTATTGAGAAGAGCTGTATGTGGGGAGCCCCCTCATACATGAAAGCCGTACTCCACACAGGGGCGGATAAAACCCCTGCATAGAGTCAACAATTGTGCAGGGGTAAAGAAGGAACGGAGTCGGCTTGGCACACCCAATCGCTTGGAAGCAGATTTTACAAGATGTAATATGATCTTTCCAAGACAAGTCCCGAGCAAATGAAACCCCAAGCATGTTCAACGATGATGCAGGATTAAGTTGAGTATTATTAAACATAAGTGGGTATACCTGTGGAAGATTTTGTCGGGTTGATAGGTGCAAAAACTGAGTCTTTGATGCATTAAAAACAACCAGATTATATTTACTCCAGTCAGAGATACGAGCCAAGTCAGACATTAGGTGTGCCAAAGCCTCATCCCCTGCCTGTTGAAGTAACTGCTGAGATGGACGTTCTGGGAATTGAATGGAAAGGTGAAGGGTGGAGTCATCAGCTTATGAGTGGATAGGGTTAGATGTACAGCTTAGGAGGTCATTGATGAATAAAAGGAAGGGAGTTGGTGATAGGACAGAGCCCTGATGAACACCACTGTTAATAGATCTAGAAGAACGATAGCCGTGTACAACAGTGGCTATAGAACGACCAGAAAGGAAGCTAGAGATGAAGGCACAGACAGAAGGATAGAACCGTAAGAGGGCAGTTTGGAAATTAAAGATTTATGCCAGACTCGATCGAAAGCCTTTGAGATGTCAAGTGCAATGGCAAAGCTTTCGCCAAAGTCCCGAAAGGAGGATGACCAGGAGTCTGAAAGGTAGGTGAGAAGATCGCCTGTGGAGCGTCCCTGACAGAACCCATACTGACGATCAGAAAGAAAGATGTGATAGGAATGATGCTTTAAAATTTTTCTATTAAAAATTGCTTCAAAAACTTTTGAGATACAGGATGTTAAAGCAATTGGACGATAGTTAGAGGGTTGGGAATGGTCACCCTTCTTTGGGACTGGCTGAATGAGAGCAAACTTCCAGCAAGAAGGAAAGGTACAAGTTGACAGACAAAGGCGAAAGTGTTTGCCTAGGCAGGGAGTAAGCACAGAAGCACAGTTCTTGAGAACTACAGGAGGGACTCCATCAGGCCCATATGCCTTATTAGTACTGAGGCCAGCAATGGCAGAAAATACATCAGCTGAAGAAATTTTAATGTTAGCTATGAGGAAGTCAGAGGGGGGGAAGTGAGGGAGGAACAGCACCGGAATCGTCTAAGGTGGAGTTGGAGGAGAAAGTCTGAGCGAAGAGATCTGCTTTATCAGTAGAAGAAATAGCTACAGAGCCATCAGAGTAGAAAAGAGGAGGGAAGGATGATGAGGTGAAGCTGCCAGAAAGGCCCCCGGCAAGGTGCCAGAAGGAGCGGGAAGAGCTCAAGTTAGAGAGCTGAGAGCACCTTGCATGGATGAAACTATTTTTAGCAGAGCGAAGAACAGACTTAGCACGATTCCGGTCAGAAATGTAAAAAATATGTGATTCATGGGTGGGTTGGCCCCGGCACCTTTTATAGGCCCTCCCCTTGTTGCGGACAGCACCAGAACAAGCGTGATCAAACCAAGGCCCCCATGCATCAGTCAAAGGATATGAGAAAGGAATGTATGCTTCCATGCCCGAGAGAATAACCTCCATAATGCACAAGGCACACCCAGATGGCTCCCGGCCATGGAAGCAATAATCATTCCAGGGAAAATCAAAGAAGTACTGCCTGAGGGCCTCCCAATCCACAGCTCCAAAGTGCCAAAGACGACTTTTTTTTGGAGGGTCCGCAGGCCGTACGGGAGTGATAGGACAGGTTAAGGTGATAAGGTTGTGATCGGAGGAGCCCAACGGAGAGAAAAGATTAACAGTGTAAGCAGAAGGATTAGTTGTAAGGAAGAGATCAAGCATGTTGGAGCTCTCTCCAAGGCGGTCAGGGATACGGGTAGGGTGCTGTACAAGCTGCTCTAGGTCATTAAAGATAGAAAAGTTGTAGGCTTTGTTCACCAGGTGGATCAGTGAAAGGAGAGGAGAGCCAAAGGTGGTGGTGAACATTGAAATCTCCAAGAATGGAGATACAATAATATGGTTTTAGATGAAATAAAATACTAGAATCTTTCCTAATTCGTGAAGGTTAAAGGAGGCTATTATACCGTCGGTAAACATTCTATGTTGGTAGGGACGGCTCAAACACTCCCACAAACTCTAACAATTATAATACTTCGTTACTCCCCGAAAGAGAAAGATATATACTGTATATGTTTTTTAAGCAATTAGCCTTAATCCTCCAGTACGTTGCATTACGATGTGGTATAAGTGCAACCTAAAGTCTCATGACCATGGTATAATGGTATAATTATAAACCAACCAAGCAGTACACAAAAGAATGCAAAAAGACAATAAAATGTAGGGAAGGGATTACATGTTGTTTTACTGTTTCAGGCTTGTTCCGATGGTTTAAGTGCACTGACATCCCCACATCATTGTATATTATATTATATTTTATTTTTATTTTTTTCTGTTTATACACCGGAACCCAACCTCCAAGTTCACAACAAAATCCCACACTACTGAAGGTCTGCTGGCTTTGTATTCTCGTACGTTTTTGTCTTCATACCCACCATGTCTCTTCTTTTTCCCCTCTCGCCAAACCCACTTCTGGCAACAGTCCATAATCGATCGATCCCTTCTATTCTAGTTTTTGTGTGAAACTGAGGGAGATCGTGACAGAGGGCGTAATTTCTACTGTGTTTAGGTGAATTGTCCTCTCTCTCTCTTTCTCTCTCTCTCTCTCTCTCTCTCTCAGCCTTGATCTCACCAACACAGAGGTATGCGGTATATATTAGCCTTAACCCAACTCAGCGTAGGTGTATGCTGATCTTAATAATATCCTGCTACCTCAGATTAACATTCGATTCTCACTTGGACCTTGTTTAATTTAGCTTAATTTGCTATTCAGAATGTTTTTTATACGTCCGACTCTGAGCATAGGGTTTAGGAGCCCGTTCTCTGAAGTCCAGCAGTTCTCCTAAACACCATTCACCTCCACATGTCACCACTTCCGCGCAAGAACCCACCATTCATATTGAATACATGTTAGGGCTGTCTCATACACGACTAGTGTGCTGAAATTAGCGGGGGTGTTTTTACGACAAGAAATTGGCATGTCACTCAATGTTAAGCCACCTTGGGGTTGCAGTACATCGAGTGAGGGGATGGTGAGTGCTCCTACCTTCCACAAGTAAGCGAAATTTTGATAACCACAGCTTAGGTAAAAATAAATATCTGGAAGAATTGAAATTATGCTTGTCGGTTTCTATGGAAGGCCACAGTCCCCACCCCGTCTCCTTGGTAGCCAAGTAAATATCCACAGTGTTCATGATAAAGGAATAGAATTTTGCCTCGGTGTATTTCAAGGATCAGTCTAGTTATAGGAGCCACAAGAATATAATTTGGGGGTTCTCGGAGGGGGCGCATCCCCCCTTGACCCCGAAAGTGACATCCATAATTTTTTCAAGGTACAGGAATGACCCGCTCGATGTACTCTAGTACTGCCTTCAGGTGACTCTGCTCTGAATGACAAGCCAAGAATTATTTACTATGTTGAGTGGTAACCATATAACAAAATGGCGGCTGGTGAGGATGGTTCACTCAGCGCTGTCAGTGCCTACCCTGCATCATCTATTCATTTCGTTCTTCCATTGCTCCGCCCACACTAGGAGACAGAGCCATCCTCACAATACCTAGGCTACCTTCAGGCGAATTTCCTGTGGGCGCTATTTACAGCCTATGCTGTATATTTAGGCTGCATTCACGTCAAATTCCGTGCATCTTGGGCAGCAAATTATTTCAATTATGTCCCCGAAATTATGGAAGGAGGGAGAGGAGTAGAGAATAATTACAGGGTACTAACTACATAATATATTTTTACTAGAGACTCTGCTCAACGATGGGGCCTTTTTATTTTTTTTTAATCCGACTTTGAGGTTATTTCTTCATTTTTTTATGCTTCCTACTCAGGGCATCTTATTTTTTCCCTTTTTTTTATATGTTCGACTCAGTGCATTATTTTATTCTTCTTTGTTTTATGTGTCTGACTCTGGGCATTTTTTTTTTTTTAATGCATCCGACCCTGGATATCTTTCTTTCTTCATTTTTATGCGTCCATCTCTGGGCATCTTTTTTTTTTCCTTTTTATGCATCCATCTCTAGGCATCTTGTTTTTATATATTTCTTTTAACCCGCCGCATTCTGACAAAATTTTCACCAATGACCCCCCGCAATCCCGGCAGATTTTCATTTTTTTTTTTTTTACCAAAACTTTCGCTTTTTATGAGAAACATTGAAAATTCAGAGAGAAAATGCTCAGTTGAGTTTAGAAATACTGGTACAGGTGACAGCGCCCTCACCTTTGTACCGTGTTCTCTCTGGCCAGGCTCCAGAGAGGACGTTTTCTATGGGAGGGGTAACTATTCCAAACCACTCATGCTAGGTAAATATTTATTCATTTGGTACGAATTTATATGTAGTACAAGAGTATATTGGTTTTCACACAATAATATAGGCGATATAAGCGTTGTTCACTCAGCTAACACATCAACATACGGCACCTTCCTTTACGATGTTACTGCCTCATCACTTCTGTTTGTGTCTTCCTCTGGCTTGTTTCTTCCTTTGTCCTCCACCTCGGGAATCACTTTTGCCTTGAATTTCATCATTGGAAGGGACAGTGGAACGACATGTCTTTATTGGCCAGGTTACTGCTAACAGGTGAGTTGCCGAGAAAATGGCGTGCGGGGAGGGAGGGGGGTCACGTGGGGCCAGGCAGTATCCCCACCTGGCGGCGGGTACAGGAAGGTCTCTCACATATGCCTACCAAAAATCACCCATGAAACTTGAAAAATTTGCAAATGACGGATCTCGCAATTGCAAAACATATGGATACGTCATCGGGTGTCACCATGACAAAACGTGGTGATGTATCCATATGTCATTGGGACATACAATTACTACAATGGGATCTTGTATATCATGGGACCTGGTATACCATATGACCTGGTACATTATAGGACCTGGTATATAATGGGATCCGGTATATAATGGGATCTGGTATCTAATGGGACCTTGTATATCGTATGACCTGGTATATCATGGGACCTGGTATATCATATGACCTGGTACATCATGGGACCTGGTATATAATGGGATCTGGTATATAATGGGATCTTGTATATCATGGGACCTGGTATATCGTATGACGTGGTATATCATGGGACCTGGTATATCATGGGACCTGGTATGTCATGGGACCTGGTATATCATGGGACGTAATATATCATGGAACCTGGTATATCATGGGACCTGATATATTATGGGACCTGGTATATCCCTATAACTACCAAATAATATACATCTTCTGACTCTTTATCTTCTCCTTTGGTTTAATAATGATTCAGGAAGCTAACAAGAAAAAAATACAATTTCCACAGACCAATGCAATAGGTATTTATTTTTGATGCAGAGAAGAAAGAAACAAAGGCTTGAAATCCAGCCAAGCTGTTCCCTCAAAACACACACACACACACACACACACACACACACACACACACACACACACACACACACACACACACACACATTCAAGGTGCGTTTGTTTTGAGATGCCTGGACACATTACGCTTAAAAAAACTGGAAGCCATAGACAACAGGAAATACAGACAGAGGAAGACAGTTCCAGAGTTGACCTGTTGCATACACGAAGAACTAAGAGTATCGGTTAACTCTTGCATTAGAGCTGATCAGAAAAGAGATGAGAACACATTGCCAGACGGGTGCTATATGCCGTGTGTACTGGAGGAAGGATGCAAGCAGAGAGTTCAGAATGTCAGTGATCAGTGAAGTAGCAACGGCAAGGAGATAAAGATACAAAAGCGTGGCGAAGAGAATGAAGCTGAAGGGAGTTGGTAAGAACAGGGAAGTTTATGAGACGAAAAGCCTATGACCCTACCTTGTTTAGAAAAGCTGTGATTAAGGAGCCGCCCCCCCCACCACCACAAATATGAAGTGTACTCCATATAAGGGTGAATAAAATCCTTGTTCAACATCAACAGCTGTGTGGAGGTAAAGAAGAAACGTAGTCGGCTTAGCACACCTAATCTCTTGGAAACAGATTTTGCAAGAGAGGTATTGTGATCATTCCATGACAGGTCCCGAGAGAATACAACGCCACGGATACCAAGAGAAATTGAAAGATCGAGTTGTATATTGTTGATGACTAAAGAATACTCCCAGTATGATTTTGGCGGATCGAAGGGAGGATGAACTGAGATTCTGATGCATTAAAAACAAGGTTTTTATTATCCCAATCAGAGATATGAGACAAGTCAGACATTAGGTGTGCCGTAGCCTCATCCCGTGACTGCTTAAGCAACTGCTGTGAAAGACAATTTGAGAATAGAATGGAGAAGTGAAGGGTGCAGTCATCAGCGTATGAGTGGAGAGAGATGTGCAACTCAGAACATTATATCACTCATGAACTGAAGGAAGAGTTCATGAGTGATATAATGTTCTTCTCTTTAGGAGAAGAACGGTGGCCGTCTACAACAGCAGCTATGGAACGACCAGAAAGGAAGCTAGAGATAGAAAGACAGAAACCGTAAGAAAGGAGTTTGGAATTTAAGATTTTTGTCAGACCGGGTCATAAGTCATTGAGATATCCCATGCAATGGCAAAGCTTTCGCCAAAGTCCTGAAAGAAGGATGGCCAGGGGTCAGAACGGAAGGTGAGAAGATCGCCAGCAGGGCGCCCATGGCGGAGCCCATACTGAGATCGGAAAGAAGATTGTGATTAGAAAGGTGTTTTATTTAAATTTTTAATTTATTGTTAAGAATAGATTCGGGAACTTCAAAAATACAAGATATGACAGCAATTGGACGATAACTATAGGGATGAGAAAGGTCACCCTTCTTTATAAGATTATTTGGAGAGAACACGAATGAAATTGAAGGGATATCATCGTACTAAAAATGAAGAGAGAGAGAGAGAGAGAGAGAGAGAGAGAGAGAGAGAGAGAGAGAGAGAGTGTGTGCAGTATTATCATTTACAGAGAAAGAGCTTATAAAAGTACTGATATTTTTTTTCTAAATCTCCCAACTCGTCTCCCCTAAATGACAAAACAGAGCGTCTATCTCATTCTTTAGATTTTGAGAGATTCCCAGTGTCAAGAAAAATCCTTTGGCGTTAGCAAGAGTAAAATAAGTAAATTAATTATGTCGTCCTTTGTCGGGCACTGGTTAATAGTATATTTACTAAAACAAT